>NC_041221.1:63570691-63572540 GCF_002837175.3 Physeter macrocephalus
GACTGTCTTTTCTCCATTGTATATCCTTGCCTCCTTTGTCATAGATTAGTTGACCATAGGTGCATGGATTTATCTCTGGATTTTCTATCCTGTTCCATTGATCTATATTTCTGTTTTTGTGCCAGTACCATACTCTCTTGATTGCTGTAGCCTTGTAGTATAGTCTGAAGTCAGGGAGCCCTATTCCTCCAGCTCCATTTTTTTTTTTCTCAAGATTGCTTTGGCTATTCGGGGTCTTTTGTGTTTCCATACAAATTGTGAAATTTTTGTTCTAGTTCTGTGGAAAATGCCAGTGGTAGTTTGATAGGGATTGCATTGAATCTGTAGATTGCTTTGGGTAGTAGAGTCATTTTCACAATGTTGATTCTTCCAATCCAAGAACATGGTATATCTCTCCATCTATTTGTATCATCTTTAATTTCTTTCATCAGTGTCTTACAATTTTCTGCATACAGGTCTTTTGTCTCCTTAGGTAGGTTTATTCCTAGATATTTTATTCTTTTTGTTGCAATGGTAAATGGGAGTGTTTTCTTCACTTTCAGATTTTTCATCATTAGTGTATAGGAATGCCAGAGATTTCTGTGCATTAATTTTGTATGCTGCTACTTTACCAAATGAACAGACCAATCACAAGCACTGAAATTGGAACTGTCATTAAAATCTTCCAACAAACAAAAGCCCAGGACCAGATGGCTTCACAGGCGAAGTCTATCAAACATTTAGAGAACAGCTAACACCTATCCTTCTCATACTCCTCCGAAATAGAGCAGAGGGAGGAACACTCCCAAACTCATTCTACGAGGCCACCATCACCCTGATACCAAAACCAGACAAAGAGTCACAAAGAAAGAAAACTACAGGCCAATATCACTGATGAACATAGATGCAAAAATCCTCAACAAAATACTAGCAAACAGAATCCAACAGCACATTAAAAGGATCATACACCATGATCAAGTGGGGTTTATCCCAGGAATGCAAGGATTCTTCAATATACGCAAATCAATCAACGTGATACACCATATCAACAAACTGAAGGAGAAAAACCATATGATCATCTCAATAGATGCAGAGAAAGCTTTTGACAAAATTCAACACCCATTTATGATAAAAACCCTGCAAAAAGTAGGCATAGAGGGAACTTTCCTCAACATAATAAAGGCCATATATGACAAACCCACAGCCAGCATTGTTCCCAATGGTGAAAAACTGAAACCATTTCCACTAAGATCAGGAACAAGACAAGGTTGCCCACTCTCACCACTCTTATTCAACATAGTTTTGGAAGTTCTAGCCACAGCAATCAGAGAAGAAAAAGAAATAAAAGGAATCCAAATAGGAAAAGAAGAAGTAAAGCTGTCACTATTTGCAGATGACATGATATTATACATAGAGAATCCTAAGGATGCTACCAGAAAACTACTAGAGCTAATCAATGAATTTGGCAAAGTAGCAGGATACAAAATTAATGCACAGAAATCTCTGGCATTCTTATACACTAATGATGAAAAATCTGAGAGTGAAATTAAGAAAACACTCCCATTTACCATTGCAACAAAAAGAATAAAATATCTAGGAATAAACCTACCTAAGGAGACAAAAAACTTGTATGCAGAAAACTATAAGACACTGATGAAAGAAATTAAAGATGATACAAATAGGTGGAGAAATATACCATGTTCTTGGATTGGAAGAATCAACATTGTGAAAATGACTCTACTACCCAAAGCAATCTACAGATTCAATGCAATCCCTATCAAACTACCACTAGCATTTTTTACAGAACTAGAAAAAAAAATTTCACAATTTGTATGGAAACACAAAAGACCCCAAATAGCAAAAGCAATCT
>NC_041221.1:63573755-63589584 GCF_002837175.3 Physeter macrocephalus
GAGAAGAAAAAGAAATAAAAGGAATCCAAATTGGAAAAGAAGAAGTAAAGCTGTCACTGTTTGTAGATGACATGATACTATACATAGAGAATCCTAAAGCTGCTACCAGTAAGTGTTGTTTTAAGTCATGGAATCTGCAGTGGAGTGATCCTCCAGCAATAGAAAATGGATGCCTTCCCTTTCTCTCTTCCTTCAGCAACTTCCGCTCACCTTTCAGGTCTGAGCTCTGAGGTCCCTTCCTTCAAGGAGCCTCCCCTGGCCCTCCTGTTTAGTGTCCTGGTTCCTTTGTACTTCCCCCATCCACAGCAATCACAGGGGGGATAGCAGTGATCTCTTTTCTCACCTGCAGGTCCCCAACACAGTGAATGACTGTGAATACTGAAGCTCAAGGAGGTGAAGATATCTTTGTTTGATGACTAAAATACATAGGGACATCCAGGGAAAGATGACGTATGTGAACCACAACGCAAACTTGAATTTTAACAGATTTACGAACACAGGATGTAGTTTGAACCAATATATAGTGACTTGACCATAATGCATAATGTTTAATGTATTATCTGAAACTGGCCACATATCGAGATGACTCAGAAAAACCCACTGAAGCAAATTTCACTGAATAATTCATGTGTGCATTAGCTGTGTAGATACAGAACCTGAATCTAGATCCAATTTGCGTGCAGCTTTGTCAGTTTTTATGTAAAAATTAGAGTGAATAAAACTGCATATTTATGGTAATTTTGCATTTATTTATTACCTCTGAAGAAAACACACAAGTTTTTTCCTCTGGGTTTCAAAGCCTGGTTAGCAGACAGGATCCTAGAAGCAGTTCTGTGCTGGCGTGGTGAAGTGACTCATCTGGGAGATTACAGGAGGGAGCGTGGTCTACATGCTAATTACGTCAAGCTGAAAACTTTCCACATATTAGAAATGAAAGCAAGCAGATGTGTGATATTTTAACTCCACATTAAAGATAGGGGTTAAAATAATAATGCAGCTAAAATAAACATTATGGCTTAATGATCCCCTGTTGTTTATGATGATGAGGAAAAAAAATAACCCTCTTTCTGTTACATACAAAACTGCATATTTATCTACCTTATTCACTTTCATACCTGATCTAATGCTCGACACTCACTGAAAACGGTCAGCATCGATTGGCTTTTGATAAGGAAAAAATTCTGCATCTTCAGCATTGCTGGACTGGCGAGTTAAGATTATTTCCTAAGGCCCATCGGTTCCTTCTAATTGGATCTGCCAAGCAGAAGAGCTGTCAACTCCAGGAAGAATTCAATAATTCTCAAGCTTTATATTTCATGAGAATCACCTGGGATACTTCTTTAATGTTCAGATGCCAGGTTCTTCCCCCAGGAATTCTGATTCCCTCAGGTTTGAGGTGAGGCCCTGCATATGTGTTGTAAACAAACCCCAGAGATGATTATGATATAGGTGGTTTAATTCCCACTTTTCAGAATTATTGAGAAAATCACTAAGATATTTGTCCTCACTGCTTCTCAGAGGACTTGCCCCTATGACCAGAACATGTTTGCTTGGTGTCCTCTGCTCTGCATGAGAAAGACCCTTCAAAGTGTATGGGGGGCGGGTCCCTTTTCTGGTAAATTCCCTAATCCAAATGAGGGGTAGAAAACTCAGATGTCTTCAGGCATTAAGCAGGGATGCAAATGCATAAAGCAAGCAGGTGGGGACTCCACTGGGGCTCCAGAGAGGGAGCCCCAAGCAAGAGCCACTTTTCAATGTGCACCACTCTTGGGAGATGGGAACATGAGCTGAGTGTTGCCAAATTGGCTTTGTTTTCAAGAGAAACAGAAAATCTGATTTTTATGTAAGTTCCTCTGATTTTTTTGAAAACACTGAATTTTTAAAATAAAATCCATAATTATGCTAACTGGGCCAATTTTCAACCTCTGCCTTAATCCATTAGGATGATTCATCATAATATTAAAAAAATCAATGACAGTGATGGTGACATGAGAACATGAACGTGAACTTCATAGGTGAGAGACAGGAAGGAAAATCCATCTATATGACGTTCCTCAAAGAAATCCAGTTGAGAACGGGGTTGCCTTTCACACAGAACTCAGTGTTATGAGAAGGAGGTGTTTTCTAGTGTTCAGAACATGAAAACTCTCAAAATGGGATTTCGCTTTCCTCCTCCCCACAAGTACCCTCCCCCTCCTCTTCTTCTAGTGAAATAGGTTTTCAGATCTTCATTCCCACAATATCCCACACTTCATCACCCACAGTCCTCTGAAGTAGGTAAACTCAAGGTTGTATCTACAATATACTAAGATGTTATTGAGTAAAGTAGATTTCTGTGTCTGCCCTGGACTCAACCTCATTCCTCAGGCTGGCCTTGTAGCTGATATGGTCTTGGGCTTTGGGGAGTGCTGGGGCAATGAGCCTGGGGAAAGGGACAGTTGGGATCATTAAACAAGGTTAAGTGTCAGACTATTAGCTGTGCTCAAGGACTAACAGGAACCATCTTTGCTGCTGCCAATGAAGCTCTTCATGAGAGGGTATCTCAGAAATGTTGGGAACCACTGAAACCTCCCAAATATCAAACTTTACTGGTTTCCTGAGGTGTGAATTCTTCCCTTACACACTCCTTGTGTTAGGAGAAAATCCTGGAGAGCACTGATAATTCCTAAATCAGGCTAACAACCAGGAAAACCTCTATAACCTGAGCCCAGTAACTCCATATGGCAAATTTGACAGAAATCTGCTCTGAAAGTCCCTCCTGAAAGCATTTGCTTGTGTCAAGTTATACAAAAATCAAGGCAGTGCCAGTTCCTCTGCCTCAAAATCAGTAAAATCAAATAATATTTTGGGCTTTTCAGCACCACTTCTTAGTGTGAATACCATAAATATAAAAAGGTATCTCCTGTATGGGGCAGGAAGTTTCAATTATTCCATTGTAAGTGCATTTTATTTCATAATATATCACTGAGCTCTTGATAATGATCTCAACAGGGTTTTTTTAAAATAAATTTATTGATTTTATTAATTATTTTTGGCCGTGTTGGGTCTTCGTTGCTGCGTGCAGGCTTTCTCTAGTTGCAGTGAGCGGGGGCTACTCTGCCTTGCAGTGTGCATGCTTCTTATTGCAGTGGCTTCTCTTGTGGAGCACGGGCTCTAGGCGCACAGGCTTCAGTAGTTGTGAAATGAGGGCTCATTAGTTGTGGCTCATGGGCTGTAGAGCGCAGGCTCAGTACTTGTGGTACAGGGGCTTAGCTGCTCTGAAGCATGTGGGACCTTACCGGATCAGGGATCGAACCCTTGTCTGGATTCTTAACCACTGCGTCACCAGGGAAGCCCTCATTGCCTTTTAAAAACTTCCCTGGTGGCGGATTCTCAACCACTGCGCCACCAGGGAAGCCCTCATTGCCTTTTAAAAACAAAAAAAAAAAAAAAAAAAAAAAGGCAATGATACAAATATCATCTCTAAAGAAGAAGCTACATTAACTATTTCAAATCTAAAATGTGTTAAATTCATGCCTTTGACAGAAGAGAGGTGAGAAAAGTAAGATAAAAGTAAAAGACTCATCAACGTAAGTCTATTATAGTAAATGATCATACAAGAATATTAAAAATATTAGAGTATAGATTGCTTTCTCCAGAAAGCAATCTTTCTTTATTTAATAGAAATTACCTCTAGAATATTGGGTGGTATGGACCAGGGGTTTAACTGTTTTGTTTCATACTATTTTAAGCTATTAAGGCATAACTTTGATAATAAAAGTATAAAATTTAAAAAGTACCAGAGCAACAAAAAGACATGAAGTTTAATATTTCCAGTAAAATACGAATAACTTGTAAAGTCAAAGAGTTCATGTAGGAATGCACTGTGCTCATTAAACTCATTGTTTTATATATATATATATATATATACACACATATATACATGTTGTGCTCAAAGGCATGAGTGTCCCTGCAAGCTGCGCTCATCTGTCTTATTTACATTATTAATTTACTTGGTTTAGATAGTAAAAAGATGAGCTTCAGCCTGATTTCCTAAATGTCAAATTTCCTGAATTAGAATCCAGTGAGGTTTTACCAATACTAAGGGAAACAGAAATGAATGTAGTTTTCAATTTTCTGTGAGAGCGCTAAACCAGACAAAAGAGAGTTCGCACTGTAGTTCCTGAAGTTTCATAGTGTTTTTGTCAATTTTTTTACTTTGTTTTGTTTTTAACATAGCATTTCTTAAATGTCCAGTGCTTAAAAAATGTTTAAAAATTCTTTGGTAAATCTCAAATTTGTTATGATTTCAAGTTGAATAACGTTGAATTCTTTAAGTTAGGCTGGGTGTTATGATTCATTGCTAAAAGCAAGCAATATTGAAAGTACAGTATTTAGGCAGTGTTCTAATGGTCTGGGTTATACACATGTGGAATTGACACATTTACTTGGCAATATGGAGCAAGCAATCTGCTTGTGACATTGGGGAAAAAAGTTTGGAAAGAGAGAAGTGGACAAAATATACCTCTATCCATACTGAAGATCTAAGTAGATTAATGTGTTGATCACTTAACAATTTGACATACCCAAACCTCCTTTGTCACAGGAAAGGAAAATCAAAGTTCAGGTTAGCCACTTTCTCCCTCTACTCTCCACTTGCAATACACACACACACTCATACACATATTTAAAAAAAATAAAATTCAACTTGATTTGCTTGGGCACACCTAAAATTGGTTAGTAAATTAGAATAATACAACTTGGTATTTTCAATCTATTTGCATGGAAATAACAAAGAAGTTTATGGTAGAACTTCCAAATTCCTCACTAGAGTCTGTGTTTTTAACCACTATGCATACAGGGTTAGTACTGCTCATTTGCAGAATGAGGATAATAATAGTAACCACATAACATTGTGGTAAGAATGAAACCGGACTATTCAATATGTGATTTAGCACAGTAGCTGCCTAGCTTTTAGGATATGCATGGTCACTACTACTTGTCACTCATTTCTGGCAGGGAGAACAGGATAAGCAAAGGCAAATAGAGACATGACAGAGCCTAGTATTTGGGGGGAAACAATAAGAGGTTTAGCATGACTGAAACATAAAAAAAAAATTGGAGGGTGAGTGGAGCAAAAAGGAAAGCAAGAGATGTAGGCACAGATTACTGCCTAGAGTGCCTTGTTAAGAACTTTACCTATAGGGTTATGAAAGTAGGAGGTGCCATGCTTTATAGCAGGACCATTTTGAAGAGTTTTAAAAGGGATGTCATTGGAAACAAGGACAGAAGTTATAAGGGTACTGCAGAGGTCTGAGAGAGAGATGAGAACCTGAATAGACAGGAACAGACTTCAGAAATCTCTTTCCTCAATATGTGTGTTTGTTTAGTTCGTTTTTGTTGTTAACTGAGGTTGGAGTAGCCAGCCTCAAAGACGGCCCCAAAGATACTTGCCTACTGGTATTCATGGCCCCTCCTACATTATATCAGATTGGTCTATGTGACCAATAGAATTGACAGAAGTGATGGTGTATAACTCTTTGAAGCTTGGTCATAAAAGATTACTGCTTTCACCTTGTTCTCTTTGATCACTCACTCCACTGGAAGTCAGCCACCATGTCATGAAGACATTCATGAAGCTGGTGAAGCAGCCTGTCTGCAGGGGAAATGAGACCCCACCCCCACCAAGAGCCAAAACCAAGCTGACAATCATGTGAGTCAGTCACCTTAGAAGAATATCCTCCAGCTCCAGTCAAGCTTTCAGATGTCTGTAACCCTGGCTGACTTCTTGACTGCAACTTCATGAAAGACCTCAATCCAGAATCACCCAACTAAGATCTTTCTGAAATCCTGATCCATACAAACTGAGAGAAGTTAATCGTGTTTATTGCTACATCGTTGTTTGTCATGCTTATTGTTTATGCTGCCAAGTTTGGGGGTAACTCACTACAGAATAACAGAAAACTAATAAAGATTTATCTTGCCTACACCTAGACCTGGTATGGAAGGCAAATTCGAAGATTCCCATCTCTTTGTGCACTTTTCACTCTTTGAGTGTTGATGGAATCTGTGAGTATGATGGAATACCACTCCATTGATTCTGTTACTTTATAAGGCAAAAAGAATTTTTCCAGATACAATTAAGATTGCTAATCAGTTGACTTTGAGTTAACGAAAATAGCTATTTTGCTGGTAGGCCTGATCTGATCACCCCAAATTTTAAGTCTGGATCTAAAGTCAGAGTCAAAGAAGTCAGAATAAGCAGCAGGGAACTTCTTCTGCTCGCCTGAAGGAGCAAACTGCTATATTGTGGAGAGAGCTACATGACCCAGAAAGGCAGTGGCCTTTCTTTCGGCAATGGCAAGTAACTGAACTCTGCCAACAACATAAATGAGCTTGAAAGAAAACCCCAAGCTCAAAATAAGGACTGCAGCCCTGGATAACACTTTGATTTCAGCCTTGTGAGCTCCTGAGCTAAGAACCCAGCCACTCTGTGCTTAGGCTTCTCACCTACAGAACTGTAAGATAATAAATGGGTGTGTTTTAAGCTGTTATATTTGTCTAATTTGTTACACAGCAAGAGAAAACTAATACACGTGGTTTAGATGATGAGATCTTGGACTTTGAGCTGATGTTATAATAGACTAAGAATTTGGGGGACCACCAAAGGGGGTTAGTGTATTTAGCATGTGAGAGGCATGTGAATCATTGAGGGTCAGAGGGCAGACTCCTCTACTAGGAGCCAGCCTCCAAAATGACATCCAATGATCCTCACCTCTTGTGGTTCACTCCCTCATGTAGTCCCCTCCCATACTTAACAGGGCTGGTCTGTGTGAACCAAAGGATATTTGAGAAGTAACACTGTATGACTTTTGAGGCTCCATCCTAAAAGGTATTATAGCTTTCATCTAATCTCTTGTGGATCATTCACACTTTGTGAAACAGCCCCCATGCCATGAGAATACTTAAGCAATCCTATAGAGAATACCACGTGACAAGGAACGGAAGCTTCCTGACAAGAGCCAGCACCAATGTGCCAGCCATGTGGATGAGCCATCTTGGAAGTGGATCTTCCAGCTCCAGTCAAGTCTTCACATGAATGCAGTCTTGATGGATATCTTGATTGTAATATCATGAGAAATTCTGAGCTAGAAGCACCCAGCTCAGCATCTCTCAAATTACTGACCCCAAAAAACTGTGGGCATAATAAAATGTTATGTTGTTTTAAGCTGCTAAGTTTGGGGCATATGCAGAAATAAGTAGCTAATTAAGAGGTGTAAAGGATGGTTTCTAAAGACTGAGCCTCTGTTCAGTTTGCAATAGAAGAAAAAGAGAAAGAAAGAAAAGAGTTGTTCAGTAGTATTTAAGGGGAGGTTTGCAGACAAGCACAGGCTAAACCTGTGATTCTTGTTCCCATGGTTAAGTGGATTACATGTCACTGATGAAAAAAATGATAGCTAAAGACAAAAGACTCTGACAACCAGACCAGATGAAAAGATTAAGAGTTCTTCTCTTCCCTGGCTCTTCTCCTTAACACCTTGCATTATCTTTAACACTCCCTTAACACCTTTCTTTATGCCTTGTACAGAAAAGAGCAGCAAAATAGAATAAAGTTCCTTTTGGACCAGATGATGACAAAGTGGAAACACATGTCTCTTACACACAGTGGAAATTATAATATTAAGGACTCCTTTGAACTGGGGAACAGGGACTATATTTTGGGATGAGGAATTTAAATGCCACAACTTCAACTCATTGCTAATTTTTAACTGAATTTCAAGACAAATTTAATGTTTGGAAAATAGATTGGAAATGCTGAAGCCATATCGGACATACAGTTTGAGAATGAAAATAAGCAAACAAGTTTAGAAGGGAGTCTTAAAAGTAATTTGTTTTTGATTATAAAAATCTAAAATGCTTACTGTAAACGTTTTGAAATAAAGAGTAAAGGATTTACAATTAATTCATAACCCCCATATTTAGAGCTAAACACTCTTAACGGCTTTCTATACATGTTATAAAATTGAAATATTCCTGCCACTAAAATGTTGTATTTTTCATCTACATTTAACTAGCATTAATAAAATAATTTCCCTGTGCTACTAAAATTGTGTTTAAGCTATGTTTAACTGCTTCTCTTAATAATTTTTAAACTACATGAGTATGCTGCAGTGAGACAGAAACAGGAAAAAACCTGAGGAAAAATAACCCTACTATTCAGTAATTAATATTTGATTGTAGTGTACTACCTTTCAATCTTTAAAAATATACATATATTTTTAACATATACATGTTAAAAATACATAAACATATGTCTATATTTTTGCAAAGATAATACATTATACATACTGTGTTTATCTTGCTCTTCTTTGGTTAGCAAAATATTGAGACTAGGTTCCAATAAAAATATTGTCTTATTACATGATTTAGTGGGTACATAGTATTTTGTCAGTTGGACACAATTTATATATTTATAAATTTATATAATTCTGATGAGTTATTGTGGTGGATTTAAGTTATTGTCTGATAAAAATTTTGAACATGTATCATTTCAAATTTAGATTGTTTCTTTAGGACAGATTCGCAAAAGTATAATTATTGGGTGAAAAATATAAAAATAAATTTAAGTATTTGGTAGATAAAGTAAAAAACTTTTCAATAAATATTGTAGATATTTATATGTTGACCAAAGAGTGAAAAGGGGACCCTTTTCTCCTCCACTGTGACAACACAGGGTATGAGCACTTTATCATTTTTACAGTACTCTGATAGGTGAAAATGGTACCTTGGTTGTTTTCATTTACATTTCTTTCGTGAGTAGTGAAGTTAATTTTTCATGTTTATTTGACATATTTATATTAGTGAATGTCAACCTATTAATGTCTTCTACACATTTAAAATTGCTATGTTCATCCTTTTGTTCTCTTGTAAGAGCTGTTTATATATTAAATGTATTAACCCTTTGTCTATGCAAATTTTTTTCAATTTGTGATTTCCTTTTTGGTTATCTTTATCCTCTTTCAAGTAAATTAAGTGTTAAAACATTTATGTAGTTAAATATATCAATATTTTCCTTTATAATTTCTGCCTTTGAAGTTGTGCTTGGAGGTGGTTACCTCAAACATCCACGATTATATAGGTATTCAAGATATTTTCTTCTGGATTTCTGTGCATTTTTTATAGTTAGTTCTCTAAAACTTTATATCTGAACCTTATTTTGCTGCTATCAGTACATGTGTGCTTGTCCTTCTAACAAGGTTCCAACCTGAAACATCAATTTTCTCAAGCCCCCCCTTTACACTCAAGGATAAACATAGTAACAATACTTTAAAAATCTGAAAGTCAAAATGAGCGATAACAAGAAAATCAGATGAAAAACATCCAAGCATGTATACCACAGGAAAACTTCCAAGCACACTTTCTGAGGGAACTTGTGAAAGTCCCATCACCCAGATTAATTTTTACAGAAGAAATTGATTTTCACAGAGAATTATGTTCCAGAGAAAAACCTGGGATGATGAAATATTCCGATTATATTTTATAATCCACCATTATTTAAATATGGAACATTCACAGTTATTACTAGGATCAATGCCTATTGTGGATGTCTTTGAAATGAGAACATTCTATTCCTATAATCTCTCATTCTCAATGTATGCTTAGGAGACAAGAAGAAGAAATTATCACCATTCAGTAGGAGACTTTATCTTTTAATAGCAAGTCTGGTAAGGAAGGGCATTTGTTTCACACAGATACATTTTTTTGATTCCCATAATTATGATATCTACAAAAGACTTAATTTGACCTTGACAAAAATAATTATTTTAAACTATGAGTTAAGTATTCTAAGCTATTGCCCTTGGATTGCCCAAGAGTTACATATGATTCAGTCATTCTTTTTCTGGTTTGTTCACTGAAACATGACAACTGTAGGACATATTATAGCTTAAGACTACAGGATCAAATGGGAATTATCCCTCCAAAATGAGACCGCAATCCAGTGAGGGAACTTGACTGAACACAGAGCTCATAATTCCAGTTCAGTACTACTATTTCCTTGTAATCAATGAGAATCATAACATTTTTTTAGCTGAAAGAATACTTAGAGATCCTTTAATTCACCCCCCTCTTCTTGACAAGGACTTTGCTATTGCTTTTATTTATCCAAAGTAGAAAATACTAAATGATATTTTTCTCTTGGCACTGGAATTCTATACACAGATATGTCTGCTCTTCCAGCCTACTGAGACACTCTGATGGTCATACTCATAATACAGATGAAGAGAAGACTGTCTACAAGAGATTATTTTAGTGGAGAAAAAAAGTCAGGATTAAATGTCACATGAATGTAAAAAAAAAGGTATTTCTGTAGGAGAGCGCTCCTCCCATCAATGAGTAGGACAGTTAAATGCATCAATCTCCCACACATCAGTGGAAGAATAAATCTCGTAGTGATGAGTACATAAAAGATTTTCCTCTGAATAGTAGAGAATTCACAGTCATAGTAGCTGCAAGGAATTCTGTAATTACCTTACTCTATTACTGATGTGGCACCTGCTGAATACAGAGAACTTTACCTCTTGTCACTGAATTTTGCTGTTAATTTGCATAATGTGCCAAAGAAGAAAAAGAATGTATCTGGCTGAAATTTCAACTGAAGTAAATCATGGGGAAAAAATGCAGAAGCAATTGTCTCCCCAGAAATATATTCCAATACAGGGAAAGTTGACATGAAGTCTCAAAATGTTCATTTCTGAGTACTAGAATTGCATTATTTTCAAACTTCTGTTAGAAAGCTTGAATGCTTAGTCCTCTTTCACAAATATTCTTCCAGAAAAGTCGATTTCAAAGAAAATGAGTCTTAATAAGGTTTCTATTTTTCTACAACCTACCCACTTGGTAGAAGGCAGGAATACTGCATTTTACATAAGAGCTCCTTAGCATCACGGATTCAGAAATAGGAGGAATGAAACAAGGCAATAAACTTCAGCATTCTTCCTATCACATACAAGAGCCTTGTTTGTCCAGACAATATCCTTGTCACCTATCAGAATCTAAATCTCATTCCAGAATTCAGAACGAAGAAACGCCCAGTAAGGGTGCAAAGTCAGCGAAGAGCTGAGAGCCAAAAGAAATGACTGCCTTTGGAATGATTGCTGAGGATGCAGACCTACATCTGGCCTTACGCCCTTGGCCAATGTGGATTTACACATCAGGCATTTGCCTAGAGCAAGGAACACTCCTATCCTGTCTGGTACAAAGAACAATAATTTGTTGTTGTTGCTATGCTTTCTGGGAAATCACATTTGTGTCTAATGGGTTTTTGTTTTTTTTGGGTGATTTACTGGGGCCTTCCTAACTCCAGAGAAGTAATTCTTTATTTTGCTTTTAAAGATTCTAGCTCACAAAATACATCAAAGGCTATTATATTTTCAAAATATATGAAAAATAATACTTGAATTTTTCTTCAATTCAAAGTTCATCTCTGAATATAACATGGGAGGGTTTCTCAATAAATTATGACTAAAAGCTACCAGGTTTATTTCCCTGATGAGCAAGCCCATTTCTGAATCAGTATTTATTTTTGTGAACTATTAACTATTAACTTTAGAATTAGTAATATTGCAAAAGATGGAACTCTTGAAGCCATTTCTCAATGGGTTTGATGCACCAATAAATCTATCAGCCAGACTCTGCTTCTAAGATGCCTAAAACTTATGCTAAGGGACATGGGTGGGAAAGACCTATAAGCATCAAATGAGACCTCATTAACTAGATATGCAAAAGATCAGAATTTAAGAAAGATGAAGGAAGGAAGGGAGAGAGGCAGGGAGAGAGGAAGGAAGGAAGGAACGGAAGGGGAGTTGATTTCTATTTGGAACTTTTTTTTATATACAAAGACAAATATCTCAATAGTTTTGAGTTTTACTTTGGCCCGTGATAGGAAATAGGTACATTTCATAGACAGATGGGTATCTGAAAGGTGAATGTTCTCCTTATACATTTGTGAAGGTGCTAAGGCTGACCTTGGCCTCCCTTCTTGGTGCCCTCATAGTTGAACTCTGAATTTTGTTAGTTATTTGAAACAAAGGGACTGGAAATCCTAGAACTTCCCTCTGTCCCATCTCTCTGTGGAAGGATGGATCATTTGGCCCCAGTTCCCCACTCCTTGTATCCACATTCTTTGCCGTGTAAATTTGCTGAGCCCTCTCAGCAGGAGTGGGAAAACCTGCCCCACCCCTTGACTTTGCCCTCAGCCATTGGAATGTTAGCAAATATAAGGAAAGAGGTTTGAAAGAGTGCTTGTATCTTTCTATCTTTTCCATCTCCTTGAGAAGAGCTCTCTCAGCCAAGCCCATGGTCCTAGGAGGAAGGTGAGAGGTTGGTGGACTAGAGCCACTCCCAGCTTGTATCAATGTCAGCTGACACTAGCTGACACTCACAGAACTATCTACATGTTCAAAATAGATCAACTGAACACCAGTTGGCCCTCAGACTTGTTAGAAAAAATGTTGTTTAAGCCACAGTAACAGCTAACTGATATATTTTCTTGGTGCCTTTGTGAGGGAATCTAACAGAAATATTCAGCTTCTCTATGGATATCAGTCTCGGTGGGACCTTATATCTTTTTGCCAAATACTCAGGTGAAACAATGAGAAGGATGAGTTTTCTTTTTACAAAGGTCTCACTGAGGGACTACTATAGGCTAGTCAATATTGAATGGAAGCTATAGAGCAAATGTTATACCAGTACTAAAGCAATATTGGAATTTATGTTTTGATGGTAAGCAATAATTGTTACAGATTCACTCATTACCTGTGAAGACAACTGAAAGCACTGATAGTCATTATAATCTTTGGTAAGAACTTGTCTTTCCCAAACAGGTAAGAAGTACACATCTTTCATTTCCTGGGAGAACCAATTCAAGCAAAATTTCAACCGAATACATGACAAACAAGAAACTATTTGCCAGTAATTCCCACCTAGATACATTTTATAAAGACATGAGAGCTGTCTCATTTTCTCAGTTTCCCTTTTTCTGCTTCCTAAAGGACAGTTTTATGTGTGATGTCAGCATAGGCAGTGCAGGAATGAAGAGGAGGCAATTTCTAGTGGATGCACTGCATCAATTCATATGATTTCTATCATCTCCATCCCTTTCTGTCTGACAAGGCTTCAGACAAAAATCCCTGTTGAGAGGTGTTCAAAAGTAATTCCAAGCAGTTCAAAAGGTAGCAGGTATTCTTGCTTTAGCAACTCTCAAAAAAAAGTACCAAGAATATGTCCTTTGTCTTTATAAGGCAAGACTATTCTCTGATTTTTTAAAAGTATGTCTAATGATTTTTTTTAAAGAACAGGATGATAAATAACCAAGTTTTAACCAAGTGTCCTAAACATGAACTGAAACCAACTACTTTAGTGTGTGCTAAGAGAATATGAATTTGTGTTTCCACTGTTGGATAAAAAAATGGTGTGATTAGCAGTACTGTGGTGAGATTCCACACAAGTGAGGCACCAATGGAGATGGTACTTGAAGCCCAAGATGATCAAGGAGGATGAGGTCCTGAGTGTGTATGTAAGAGCTTATCGGGTTGGGTCTGGGTCCCCAGAAAACTTCAACATGGATTAAGCTTCAGGCCTAATCAAGTTTACAAGTTGGTACTCTAAAAATGACTACTGCTAAAGATGGGCATGCAGGGCTTGTAGTTGGAAGAAGCCCCCAGAATCCTGAGCCCGACGGCGTTCTGGAAGGATGGGATGTTTGATAGGTTGAACCGGAGCCTGTGAAGTCATGGGTTGCTCCAACTTTATAGGCATAATGCAAGTAAGAAGGGTGCAGGAGAAACCAACAAGACATTAGACACAGGGACCAGAGTAAGAGGGGACTGTGTTGGTCCCAGTGATTTGGAGATAATGCATCACATTTCCAAAAGAATATAAAGCAGAAACTAACACACCATTGTAAAGCAATTATACTCCAATAAAGATGTTTAAAAAACCCATTAAATTAATTAAAGTTTATTATTAATTCACAATGAAAAAATAAAACCATCTGAGAAAAGAAAAAAAATGAAGTCTGGTGGTTTTTTACTGTGAGAACAGATAGCTTTTGCAAAGGATGCACTGATGGAGATGAGCTTGGGATCCATGGAGAGGGATATTATGAAGTAGATGGATGCATAATCCTGAAAACTCGAGACGCTGAAATAACTTACTGGTTACTGATTTGTCTTCAAGCAAACAATGCAATGAGATTTCATTAAGAGCACTTTCATCTTAACTGAGAAATACTGTGATGAGGTAGGAAATCTTCATCTTGTTCCATATACACACACCCCACTGAGGCATATTTTTTACTAAATATGCTATATAATAAGGACCAATTATTTCACTTATTGAAGTTAATAGTTACTATTGTAGTCATAATTAATAATTAATGTAGTGACAACACGTGTGCTAATTGCTGAACAGAGCATCAAATGAATCATTTTTAAAGTATGTAGTTGCATAATGAAAAGAGGTTTAAACCCTAAAAGACCACATTCTAATCAAAAACTAAAAATGAAATCTGAGATTCACATTTAAATAGCTTTTACTAAGAAAGTAACCATAAACAACAAATATAAATACTATTGCTAGTGAAACAAACTCAGGGTCCTCTTAGGAATCCAAACTGGAGTATTCTTTTTCACTCTAAATTTATTTTAAATTCAGACAATAGCCTATGTTTAATTTAGCAGTATTTTTAGTGGAAATCTGGGAATCAAGGAGTCCAGTTCATTTTTAAAGACCAGCAACATTTTACAGAGTTATCCAATTTTTTAAAACAAAGCCTAAAGTAGCCTTAGCTGGAAGAGTTTCCAAACCAGTTTGTTAACCAGTTAATAGATAAAAATGCTGAAATGGTAAGTAGACATCTATTTCCCAATTAGGTTACCGAATCTCCCCCACCCCCCAAACTTCAAGTTCAATTCACTAAATTAAATCAAGCAACCATTCAAACCAATGGCAAAGTAATCAATTTGAGTGGCTCTTCAACGGCTTAGAGGAAAAGAGGGAGGAGTAGCTAAATGTCCCATTTTTCAGAACATCTGCTTTCTTGTCTTATGGCTAATGTTCTTCCTCATCTTAAATCTCCCTCGTGTTGGTCACTAACCTCACCCTGTGAAGACACCTTGCAAAGCATTGTTCTTGTACCTCTGCATTGTGGTTCCCTGGGGAGGATCCTTGTCAAAGATGCACATTCTTAAACTTAGGGGAGGAAAACAGTGGGTATGGGGCTCTGAATCTGCATTCAAAAAAATTCTTTTAAAGCTTGATGAGTTAAAGACCTACATGTAAGGCCAGACACTATCAAACTCTTAGAGGAAAACATAGGCAGAACACTCTAAGACATAAATCACAGCAAGATCCTTTTTGACCCACCTCCTAGAGAAATGGAAATAAAAACAAAAATAAACAAATGGGACCTAATGAAACTTAAAAGCTTTTGCACAGCAAAGGAAACCATAAACAAGACGAAAAGACAACCCTCAGAATGGGAGAAAATATTTGCAAACCAAAGAACTGACAAAGGATTAATATCCAAAATTTATAAGCAACTCATGCAGCTCAATAACAAAAAAACAAACAACCCAATCCAAAAATGGGCAGAAGAACTAAATAGACATTTCTCCAAAGAAGATATACAGATCGCCAACAAACACATGAAAGAATGCTCAACATCATTAATCATTAGAGAAATGCAAATCAAAACGACAATGAGATATCATCTCACACCGGTCAGATTGGCCATCATCAAAAACTCTAGAAACAATAAATGCTGGAGAGGGTGTGGAGAAAAGGGAAC
>NC_041221.1:63590172-63593994 GCF_002837175.3 Physeter macrocephalus
AAAAAAAAAAAAAAAGCTTGATGAAATCAGGGCTGCTTTCCTGCCGACTGTGGGCCTAAAAGAAGTAAGAGAATAGCTAGTGACGGACTGTCTAGAGCCAACCTTAGGCAAAATTGTGAAGTAGTCCAAACTTAGAGTTTCTCTCCCAGCTCATCTTAAGAGTTTACTTAGAGCAGCAGGTTTGCCCTCTTGTGATTTGGGCAGCCCAGGGTTTGGGGCCTCTCTTCTCACTTGTCAGAGGACCACTCAACCCTGCTAGCATCTGACGACCCCTCAATGTCCACACCTGATCATGAGCTGTCTCCGGGATGCGCCCAAGACTACATCCTTAGGCCACCAAAATCATGTCTCATAAGGCTAGCAGCTTTGACTGGAAAACCTATCTTAAGTTATCAACAGGTTTGTTAAATTTTAATAACATTGAACATGTTTATGCAAAAGTAATTCTTGAAACTCAGAATAATTTTGAAACTCAGAAAAATGAAGGAAAAAGTCATTCATAATCTGACTAGTCTTGAGCATCCCCATCCTACCTGACTGCTCTAACATGTATAATGTGTATTCATGTGTTCAGTGTGTGTGTGTGTGTGTGTGTGTGTGTGTGTCTCTATGTGTGTGCATCTGTGTCTGTAATACAGTGTTTTGGTTTAGCTCCCACCTCTGCAAACAGATTGGCTGAGTTTGGATCCTGGCTCTGTCGCCTTGGACAAATTTCTTGACCTCTCTGTACCTCAGTCTCCACATCTGTAAAAGACAGATGCTAATAAGACTTAACGTCATGGAGTAGCTATGAGCACAGATGTGGGCACTCTTAACCACAGTACATGCTGTGGGAAAGGAAGTGTGTTAGAGTCAGCTGCCTGGATTTGTATCCCAGCTCTACCTTAGCAGATTTCATACCATGCCAAAGTTTCTTAGCTTCTCTGTGCCTCAGTTTCCTTATCTGTAATATGAGGAACCCATGGGGTCAAAACAAAGTCAAATGATAAATGCTATTTTAGAGCTTCTGTGTTGTTAGACCAAAGAGCACAAAGGAAAATTATGGACTAGTTATTCTAGATAAATTCGGCATTTCTTTTCTTAGGCTACCATGATTTTCTACACTAAGATCAACTTCCAAATCACTGATTTAATTACGTAAGAAAATTTTAAGTCTATTTTTTTTCTTAGGGGGGAGAGAGCCCTCATTCTTATAAAATTCTCAAAGGGATCTGTGACCTGAGCAATGTTTAGAATTACTGTGGCAGTAGATGATCTTCTTGCACCCAAATTCAGTAATTTTTAAATTTTATATTAGCTATTTTAAAAATCTACTCTCTTGTTTTAATTTTCCTGCTAGAATATCAAACATACCTCAAACTGGCATTTCTAATGCTCAATTACATGAGATTCTAGTGTTTGGTCAGGTGCTCATAAATGGACTGCCAGACTTTGAAAAGATAATCCCAGAAGTATATTTTCTCTTATTGAAGCCAGATATAACGCTGGCCTGTCATTTATATATCTGAACAATACTATATCATTTGTTTTACTAATATCTTGCCTTTTTTTTCTAATTTAGGCCTAAAATAATATTTTAGAAGAATTTTTTTATGTGTTCAGTATAGAAAATATTCCCATAGGCTTAAAGGCTTGCAAATCACTCCTCCAAATACCACTAAAAAGCAACTTTTAGCTGAGGAGTCTAATATCTTTGGCTTCAGTTTGATAAGAACAAACACTTGCTGCTATCAAGGCCACCGGTTCACTGAAACAACCACTGGACCAGTTTTTTGTTGTAGGCATTATGTTACTTTTGCATAGCTGTTCATCCTCCATCATTTATCTGAATTTATCCTGGAAGTTTGCATGTTATTTTGGTACTGATCTCTGTCCATTGACCTGAGCTCTGGAAGTGATAACAAATGTTAGGTATCTTTTAGTTCCAAAATTTTTAGCTTAGGATCCTTTTTTATTTCCCCATCATAATTTATGTTCGTGATAGTGTCAGCATTGCAACTAGAGGAGGCCTTTTGCCAGTCCTGAAAAATCTACATTGTTTTAAAAATATCCCAACATGCCATTGATGAAATCCAAAAGAACTTCAAAGATGGAAGGGATGACTGGCTCCCTAGAAGGGTGAGTCACTGAGCGATGCTCCGCGTGAAGCATTCATGGGAAGAGCACAGGGCACCGAAGAATTCTTTTCAGCTGGCAGGGAGCTGAAATTAACCGAAATATCCTCCTCTTGGAGGCTCTTCAGAAAAGGATTTGTTTTCTGTTCAGTGACCTCGTGGTTCGAGCAGGGCAGCCTCGGGCTTTGGTGGGACCTGCACCCGAACGTTCTCAGATGTCTCAGATGACGCCCGTGGAGTGTGAGGCTGCTGAGCGACGGTCTGCTGGGAGTCTGAAATCTTACAGCATTAAAAGATTTAACTGGACCTGGTAGAATCTTTAATATTTTCAAATACCCACACGAGTCCAAAAATATGACTTTTTGCAATTGAAATTGTAAAATGTGTAGTCTTTCTTCTTCTTTGGCTGCAACCTGCGCGTGAAAGAGATTTCCTATGAATTGACTATGACAAACGCTTTTAAACACCTGTCCCATCAATCAACACTTTAAAGAAATACCTTTCTAAAAATAAACTAGCGCCACTTCATATTTCACTTGCCCTTCTATCCTCTCACAATGATTATTCAGTGTTGACTAATAATTAATTGGAATGCAAGGGGGTATTTCAACGTGCTTCGTAAACATCTGTGCAGAGGTATAGAACTGTGTGATGTGTGCCTCTGAATGCCGACAGCAGACTGCCCTCTGGGTTTGAACATGTTATTTCTGGTGGTGTTATTTCCTGTGTAGCTCAATGGGAATAACAAACCCAACAGACTGGTGGTACTGCTTCCCCCTTAGATGCCTGTGGAGCGTGCCCTTAGGATAGTGATTACAGCCACGCCCTGCAGGGCTTGTTCCTTTGTGTGTGGCTGGCAACATGTGGGGCTGCAGAGAGGACTGGCTGGTACAGGCTGATACATGACCTCACTCCCACTAGGTTCTCCAGTGGACCCTACTCAAAGCTGAGCAGGATGCTGACAGGCTGCCGCAGTGCCCAGTGCCGCAGCAAACAATGCCATCGAGTGGCCTGGGAGTTAGCAAGTCCCACTCCAGGTCACCTCACACTCTCTTCCTGAGATAGGCTCTGCAAGGAATAATAACTACCTTGTTACCAGGAAAGGGCCGGGAACGATGGCTTTCTGTGAGATAGCCTCGTATTCTCTGCATGTCTTTCTGGGGGTGATTTGTAAGATATATTTAAAATGAAGGTGGTGAGCACTCAGTGCCCAAACTAGGCAGACTTTAAAACTTAAGGGGGGCAATTTCTGTGCAAAACATTTTTTTAGAATTCTTCAGTAGAGAAAACGTACATAAAAGCAAGCTGAATTTACCTAGATGTTGGTTTTATTGTCTAAAAAAAAGTATCTTTAAATTATTTATAAATGATAAATATATTTGGATGATTCTTCTATGTAGTATAAATAATCACAATGATTTAAAGGCTCTAAATGCAATTAAGACTCCGGGGGATTAAATCCCAGTTAACCTAAAACCTATTAACTGAAAGGCAGAGGTGCCACTAGGGTTTCTTCCTGCAGTTTATTCAGGGCACTTGCTGCAGGCTTTTGTGGAGCGGGGAAGAACTGGGTTCTCACTCCACACCCAGTGGCTAAATGCCAAATCCAAAAGAAATGTTACCACAGTGTTGTTGTTGGTTTTTTTTTTTTTTTAAATTTTTTTTATTTTATTTTTTACAGCAGGGTTTTTTTTGGGATCTATTTTAT
>NC_041221.1:63594040-63649891 GCF_002837175.3 Physeter macrocephalus
TTTTTTTTTTTTTTTGAATTTTATTTTATTTTATTTTATACAGCAGGTTCTTATTAGGTATCTATTTTATACAAATTAGTGTATATATGTCAATCCACAATATTCTATCTAAAACTTCATAAATGGCTCTTTATTTTGAACCACAGTGAATAAATTATATCTAAATTGTCAGGTCTAAATTATACTTAAATTCAAATATGCTTACATGAATTTAGTAATCTGACTTTGTTTTCATATCCAATTTTAGATGGTAGCCACTTACTATAGTAATAATGATAAACTCTTATTTATTGAGTGCTGACTTACGCATGTGATTTCACGTGCATTATCTGCCTTCCTCTTCTCAATGCAAGGTAAGCTTTGCTATTATCCCAGAGGAGGAAACTGAGAATCAGAGAAACAAAGGAACACTGAAGCTTCATAATTAGTAAGTGTGTGGTACAGAAAGACTAACCTAAGTCATCGGGACACGTGATTGCTACTACAGCACATGGTATCTGGTGCTATGAGATCACCTGGATTCCTCTGAGGTCAATTATGTGCTTTTTAACTCTGAGATCCTATGAAAATGTAATTTACTAATAATTTACTGCACAGCAGGTTTATGAGTAAGAAAGAATATTAAAGCAACAATTCTACTTTCAGTCTCCACTGTCTTCTTGATCATCTGTGCCATTTGTTTAAAGCAGTTGAAAAAGTTAAGCAATAACATTGAACTCTATTTTGCCAGTAAACCATTTTAAAAATTTGCAGCAGGCAGGACACATATTTATTGCCTCCTATTTGTTTGCTTGTTCACTGAAAATCTTATTATCTGAATTCTCTCTGATTACACTTCAAGGTTTCACCCACACCTACTTTATCTAAAGCAATATTTTCACCTTGGTGCTAAGGCATAATTGTTGAATCCAAAATATCACACTCTAATAAAAGGAACAATGGCATTTTCATCACAGATAAGAAACACTTTTTCTTCTTGATTCCAAATTCCAGAAATGTCTTGGGATAAACAGAACCAAGAGAGAAACTGCTTATTTCATCACAGAAAAAAAAAAAAAAAAACAGAATAAAGGAGGTATCAAACATTTATGTAAATTTACATAGGAAAGTACATGAAAATACAGCAAAGCTTTAGTATCAATAGTATCTCTAAAACATAAATAGCCATTCCTTCCTTTGAAAGTCTTTCTTGATTTTTGAGGAGTCTCTGGAGCACACGAGACAGGCAAAACTGAAGTTGTCGTGATTGGCTTAATCAAGTGTCTCTTCAACCGTGTCCATAGAGAGTACATGATATCTAATGAGGTTTTAGGATGATTTGTTAGACTAAGGTTTCCATCAGACATTTCTTTCATTAATTATGATTTCCCCCTAGAGACTAACTAAGCAGTGTTTCCCTATCTTAAAATAAAAGTTCCTCCTAAGTACATATGAATTCATAAGGTAGAGAGTAAAGGCTGACTTCAGTCCTTGAAAGTAATTTGCAAGTAAACATCAAACTAGATGGCTGGGTCACCAAGGTCTGGAATCCTAAGGACTCTCTGATTTCAGAGGATAAGACAGGAAGCTGACTTAACAGAGGCGTGTAGAGAGAGAAAGGTCTGAGGCAAGGAGCAGGAGATGGGGCCCCAGAGCTGGGGAAGAAGGTCTTCAAGAGTGCATTGTTTCTCTCCAAAGCTTGGCTTTTTTCATCATACAGAATGCCTTTGCATTATACATATGTATAATGACACGTACCCACCATTGTAATTAAATGCATTTTTTAGTGAGAATATTTTTAACCATCAAAAGAGGAGATTACTAAGAGCTTTATGCTAATCAAATTAAATTTAGGGAAAATTCTCTTCAAACCGACCCACAGAGAAACAGAAAACCTGACAAGGCCTACAATTATTGTTTAAAACTTGAATAAACAATTAAAAATCTACTCCTTCAACCAAGTTTCAAAACACAAACTTTCAAAGAACATATAATCTCTAATTTACATAAATGTTCCAGAAAAAGTATTCAATTCTCTAATGAGCCTAGTTTAGTTTTGACATCAAAAGCAGAAAAGGAGAGAATGAAAATGAACAATTATAAGCCAAACTGACTTATGAAAATAGACACATAAACACTAAATAAAATATTACAAAATGAATCCATCTGTGTATTACATCATGACCCAGTGTGGTATATCTGAAAACTGAAAGAATGGTTTAGCATTCAAGAAAAAAAAAAGGTATTTAATGTCTGTTAATGCTGTAAGAGCAAACAGAAAAATAATTTGATGAAATGCAGGAAAAGCTTTTGGTAAAAATCAACACCCTTTCTGCATAAAAACCCTCAGAAAACAGAAGATAAAAATTAATTTCCTCAGAGTCAAAACTATGGTGATGAAAAGATCAGTGATTGTCAGTCGGGGATGCGGATGAAAAGACAGAGCACAGAGGATTTTTAAGGCAGTGAAAATGCTCTGTATAATATTATAATGATGAATATATGCCACTATGCATTTGTCCAAACCCATAAAATGTAAAACACCAAGAGTGCATTCGAAGGTAAACTATGGACTTTGGGTGATTATGATGTGTCAATGTAAGTCCATCGTTGGTAAAAACGAAACAATGGGGCTTCCCTGGTGGCGCAGTGGTTGAGAGTCCGCCTGCCGATGCAGGGGACACGGGTTCGTGCCCCGGTCCGGGAGGATCCCACATGCCGCGGAGCAGCTCGGCCCGGAGCCATGGCCGCTGAGCCTGCGAGTGCGGAGCCTGTTCTCTGCAATGGGAGAGGCCACAGCAGTGAGAGGCCCGTGTACAGCAAAAAAAAAAAACACAAAAACCAAAACAAACAAAAAAAACAATGTACCATTCTGGTGAATGATGTTGATAACGGGGGAGGCTATGCATGTGTGGGGTATATCTCTGTGTCTCCCTCTCAATTTTGCCGTAAATTTAAAACTGCTCTAAAAAAATAAAGTCTTTTAAAAAGTTAATTTCTGAACTTGATAAAAGTTAACTACTGGAAAATGTATAACAACTATAATTGGTGATACCTTTGAAATACTTATTTGACTTAAAGTCAAGAATAAATAAAGAATGCCTACAAAAAAAAAAAAAAGTGCATTGCTGTGACCTGGCGTAGTTCAAAGACAGTGTGTGAGATGAGGACATGAGATGAGGACCTATTTTTGGAAGCTAACGGGCTTCATTGAAAAAGAAGAGAAGAACATATTGTTCCATTTCCCTTCAGCTAAAAAAAATCAACCTCATTCATAAAAAAGAAAAATTACAATTACAATTAGATATTATTTTTCACTTATCTAAGTGTCAAATACTAAAAATTTATAGTGCTATTATAAAGTATACTGAGAATAAGTACAAATAGTCATGGGACGGTAAATTTTGTGTTACTTTTTTGAAGGACAATTCGGTGATACCTATCAAATTTAAAAATACATATTTCTTCTGCCTTAGAAATTCTGTCACCAAATATGAATGATACAGATATGTTTACTTTATACGCACAAATAAGCAAAAGGATAGTCATTGGAACACTGTGGGTAAAGGCAAAAGATGGAAACAATCTAAATATCCACCAGTAGATTGACGAAATTAATTATATCTCATCCATGTAGTGGACTTCACTGCAACTGTTAAAAGTAATGTGGTAGATCTACATACACAGTTAGGAATAAATCTCCTTGCTATCCCATTAAGAGACAAGCAAGAAGCAGAATGGGGGTCTATTATATCCTAGCATTTAGGTAAACACATCAAAGGTCTTTGTCAGGAAATGCACAAATGGAAGTCACCTGGAGAGGGTACTGGAAAAGCAAGAGACTGAGGGGACAAGGGGATTTACTGTTCACAAAGATCGTTTGGTACGGAAGAGGATTTTATTCATGTGCTTGTAGGACCTATTCAAACCGATTAATCAATCAGTCTTTTAGAAGAGGCTTTGAAAGGAGAAGCTATCTAAAAATAGTCAGGTTGCAAAGTCAGGTCAGTGTGGGTACATTGTGTTAATAACACGGCTCAGAGAAGTGGTTCTCAAACCTCTTGGTCTCAGGATCTTTTTAAGTCTTGAAATTACTGAAGACCCAAAGAATTTTGTTTATGCGAAATATGTATTGTGTTAAAACTTAAAACTGAGACTATTTAAAATATTTATTTACCAGTTTGTTTTAAAAAAACAAAAACACATTTTACTAAAAATAATTGTTTTTCCAAAAAAATTACTAAGAACAGTGATGTGTTTCCTTTTTTGCAATGTCCAGTGTAATAGAAGACAGCTGGATTCTCATATCTGCTTCCGTATTCAGTCTGTTGCAACATGACATGGGTCACATTATGTAGCTCCTAGAGAACTCCACTAAGAACATGTACGGTGAAAAGGGCAAATGACATGTTGGTATCATTATAAGAATATTTATGGTCTCATGAAATCCCTAAAAGCATCTTGGGGATCAGGCATTGGGATTCCCTGGTCAGACTGAAAACAGAACATTACAACTGACTTGCCATGGTAGAAAAAATAAATCACCTTCTTTAGCTGAGTTCACGTTCCAGAACTGTCTAACTCCATTAGCAATATTGTGTGCCTGTCCTAACACAGGTTCATGAAGCTCAAAAAAGGCAACAGTGCCTGGTAAAAGCAATATTCTAGGAGAAACAGCCTACCAAGTTCAGTTTTCCAATGGAGTAATTTTAGCAAAATACTCTTCTACGCCCAGCTAGTTTTCAACACTGGCCAAACAAGATTATCTTTTTGGAAAATAAAAATCTAGCTCCAACATATTAATATATTAATTTAAGACATATGAAACTATTTCCCTACTCTTCCTAAAACCACTATTGTATTCACACCAGTCCATTTCTGTAGGATGGGAATTGTGGCATCTAAGAGAGGAAGCCTGTAAGGGGTTAACAAAAGTTGTAATTAACATGGCAATAAATAACAGTAATTTATCAGCAAACTTTTCATTGAATGTGCATTATGCTCATTTACTGTGCTCTGGGCAGGCAATCGAGTGGTGAGCAAAACAAGCCTGTAACCTGTCTTCCTGGAGCTGGCTGATAGGCATTAATCAAAAAGTCATAAATGACTAACATTGATGAAATAAGACTAAAGTAAGCTCTGAGAGCATATTCCAGGGCCTGCCACCTGCCAAGGTTTGGGGAATCAGGAATAGGGTCTCAGAAGAAGTGAGATTTCAGCTAAGCCCTGCAGGCAGTGTAGGAGTTAACAGACAGGGAGGGTAGGGGTGGAAGAGTTCTTTCCTGGGGTGGAAACAGCATGTGCAGAGTCCCTGAGGCAGGAGGGATGTAACAGGCCCCAGGTGCTGAAGTTGTCAGTGTGGCGGAAGCACAGAGAGCAGTGTCAAGAATGATGCAAGATGTAGCTATCAGCATAGGCAGGGGTCAGGTCACGCAGAGTCTTGAATGCCATGGGAGGGATTTTGGTGTTTATACAGAGAGCAACAGGAAGCTGTTGAAAGTTATTACATACACTTGTTAGAGTTTTACTGGTATGGTTACTGGATGCAAGGGAAGGTGGCCTTACATCCAGACTAATGGATCCTTGTGATTTTCTTTTGAAAGTGGACCTTACCATCTGCTTCTATAAGGTTCAAAGAATATTCCCTGATCTCAATCAGCAACGTGTGATATAACATTCCAGGTCCACACAGAGAGTTTTACTTTGAAATTTTCTTCCAGGTTGCTAGTAAAAGCTTCAGGGAGAAGTAAATTTTCAGGATGATTATCTAAGAAATGTACTAATGTGTCTCCAATGCTCTGATTCTAAGAGTTTTTATCCAAGAATCAGTTAATAACCAGAATAGTCCACTGAGACCACAGTAGTTTAGCACTTGAGTCATCTGTCCTGAGTTCAGCTTCAACATTTCAGCCTCACCTTCTAACAAAGGCTGTTACAGGAAAATATTCTATGATAGTTGCATCTGGATTTGTTGCCAACATGCTATTAGGACAAGGTTTATTATGTTATCTAGAGCTTCCCATAAAGTCTCAGGTGGAAAAAAAACAATGTTAGACTTTAGTACCCCAAAACACATTGTTTTCCCCAAGGAAGTGATACATTTCTTTTTTTGCATTAATGAGAACAAATTAAATTGCCACACTGGCCCACTGTGACTGTCACAGTTAAAATAAATGCAATGGCATTAACTATGATGATGCTTGTGCTTTCTCTTCTTTGCATCATTCCAATTATCTTTTGCTTATATTACACCAACATGAAATCTATCTTGTAAGCCATCTCTACTCCTTTTATGGAGTAACATATGGAACATGTATATAAACAAAACTATGCCTTTAATTCCCAAAAGTTCACCCAATATATTGACAGGAGCTCAAAAAATAAGTTCACTGTGACCATTTCATTACCATCACCTTTTCTTTTAACCTTGCTGGGGTAGGTGGGACAAAGAAGGGGTTAATATCTATCTACACCCCTGCAAGAATGACTGAACATTACATACAATAAAAAGTAATAATGCATGATTAAAGAGAGACTACCTATTTATTTTATTGATATAGTTTCCATATAAAAATCAGGCTGGTGGCGTCAAACATATGGGCCATGGCCTCACTCCAAACTGCTGAAACTCATTCTGGATCATTAATGATTTACTCACCACTGCTGCCAAGACAGGGAGCGTGTATTGAAATGTACACTTCAGAGCCAAATTTAATGCTTTCTTGTCTAAGAAAGGTGAAGTCAGGACAGTACAGCAGAAGAGACATCTAACAATGGGAGTAGAAGACCCTGGAGAAACTTCAGGGAAAAAAGTCCCAAATAAGAAGGCAAAGAAGTATGTAGTTGCCACCTGTTTCTGGATACTTGTAAAATGATCTCCACATGCAAACACACACCCACACATACCAGCATAAACATAGAACACGACTGTCGTAAACAGAATTCTATAATGATCCCCAATCACCCAAGCCCTTGCACTATTCTCTCCCTTGAGAATGGTCAAAATCTGTAACTTGCTTTTAACCAGTGGAATATGTGTGGCAAACGTGGAGGATTTTTCAGATGAATTAAGGTCTTTAATCAGTTAACTTTAAATTAATCCAAGAGGAGATTATCCTGGGGTTGGGGGGGCGGACAGGGAACTGTCCTAAGAAGTGAGCCCTTCAAACAGGGGCCTAGAAGTCAGAGACTCTTTCTCCTGCTGGCCTAGAATAAGCAAGTTTCATGAATTTTACAGCTGTGAGGAAATAAGTTCCCAGCATGAGCCTAAAAGGTGAACGGAAGCCTCTAATGGGACTCCAGCCCTGGCTGACACCTTGACTTAAGCCTTTCAAGACACTGAACTGAGGATCCAGCTAAGCCAAGCCCAGCCACCAGACCATGAAATCCCATGACATACTAAATGTGTGCTGTTTTAAGTTGCTAAGTTTGTGGTAAATTGCTATACTGAAATAAAAATTGATAAAATTATTTAAAAGGTACCATGCTGAAAGCATATACGTAGCTTAACTAGTACAATTTCAGTAGAATTGGAAGAAAAATCCATGAATGTTCACAAATGCACACATAAATATGTGTATACATCCACGAACACTTAAATCTGTCATCAAGGGAGAAAAAGCAAACTTGCTTTCTTTACCATCACTCCCAGACTTGCCCCGTCTTTGCTCCTACTCATCTTAAAGACAAATACATTCATTTAGGGGCCCAACTAGAAACTTAAAACTCATCATTGATGATTCATTGTTCCACATCACTTCTAACAGATGATCACCAAGTCCTGCTACTTCTTTTTAACCCTTTTTCATCATATTCTTTAGTTCTACCTCGCTGCCACTCGCTAGCTCTTCTTTGGAAAACAAGGTTTCTAACTGATCTCTCTGTTCATAACTTCCTCACAAGCCCCCAAGCCCACGCTCCCTTCCAATCATGGATGTGCTCTCCAGAATCCTCAACGGGAAGGAAGGACAGGAAGTACAAAGAATAGAACTGGACTGTGAGGTGATGGGGAAAAATGCAAGAGATGAGACACCAGGTGTGCATAGGAGATCGTGGATACATTTACAGACCTTGTTCTGTTATTCTAAAAGCAATGGCAAACCACTGAAGTATTTCCAACAGAAGAGGGGTAAAAAACAAAACATAACTCAGCATAGGCTTCCCTTGCAGGAAATCATTTTTAATTTGAAAATGAAGTTTCTGTCATGAATCAGCAACTTTCTTGAGAGGGGAAGCTGTTTACTAACTCTATGACCTTGGATAGATTAGCTAAAATCATAATTTTTGGCAAACAGAATTTGGAAGCTGAAATAATAATTACCGTAAGGGCCTGGCATAATAATGGTTCAATAAAACTGAGTTCTGGCTCCTTCTCCGCCCATTTGCCCAATGGTAAGACATGAAGACAGTACTCATTCTGCCTTTTAATAATGAATGAAAGCTTGCTGAGTGAGCTTGATCTCAGGGAATGGGTACATCTGAGAGCAATAAAGTTAACATCTACTAGCAGCTAATAAACAAAGTTAGGAGAAGTAGAAGGCCATGCTGTCAATAGGAAATATTTTTATCTGCAGACAATTGAGTTAGTACAGATCATAGAAATAACTCCTGCTGACTGATATGAAATGACATAGAATCTGGGTCCGCTCAATGCAAATGGAAGGATTTTTATATGCCACCTCTATTTCTACAATTCTCAGATGTGAAGAAATACTTGGAGACTATATCTGTCCATCCCCAAATATTCTTGAGAACAAAGTGGTCACGTCTAACCAGCTACACTACATATGATTTGCCGAAGGTACCTGGGGCTGAAACACTTGTTCCTGTCCTTCATTTCTTACCCCTTCCCATGTCTACAGAATATACATTCTCAGGGGAAAAGAAACATACTACTTGGACCCAAGTCTTAAAGAAGTCTAATCCCAATTCTCTAGTTTGTGGTTTAGAAGGGAAAATTCTGAGAATGTAAGCAGACAGCAAGAGAACATTCTTTTCATTCTCTATACCCAGATGACACAGAATTTTTAAGGGTGGCACAATCAAGGGGATGACTGGGCAGATTGTGAAGCAATCTGGTGGTCACACTGGAACAGCCTTTTTTTAAGGCCACACTCACATTTTGGGCTGTGGTTGTTTGAGCCGTGTAGAAAGTGTCAGAGCTGCTAACTGCACAGCTCATCGGATGCAGGAGTGGGATTTGCCACTCCAAATATGCTGAAGCCTGGATTAAGCCAAAAATCAGGAAGAAGAAAATACAACAAGGGTTCTCTTATCCAAGGCCTAAAAGGACATGAAGTTCTATTAGGCTGAACCATGTGAAACTGGCAATATTTGACAATTTTTACCTACAAAGATGGCTCATCCAATATATTGCAGAAGGAAAGAGGAGAGAATTGGCTTTAAAATACCAGTTTGATGACCCATAAATATCTCTAAACTAATAAACGTATGCAAGGAGAAAAACATCTGCTAATATAATCAGGATCCATGACTTTTTCATTCCTTTTAAAGGCTGCTTTGTGTATTTTTGAAAACCAGTGATATGCCAGGACTTCTAACAAAATGTTCTTAAATCAAAAAGAGGTGTTGAAATTAAAAAATCAAGTAATTTAATACAAAACAGCCTTGATCCTTTGTTCACAATTGCATTTATGAGAAGTAAGATTCAGAGTTGGTGATTCCAGTGAAACGTTAGTGTTCAGAAAATGCCCCTTCACTCTACCTCTCAGCATCTCCAGGTTCTTTGCGCAAACATGTTTATTCCCATGAGACTACAGGAAATTTTATCACATCAGTTCCTTTCCCACACCTTGAAGGAAAATTGAAATATGAAGACCGGAGAATTATAACATGCACCAGAAGGAAACCTCGGCTGCCAAAAAAGCCTTCTTATTGCAGAGACAATCACTTAACATGATTGGAAAGACTGTAGATAATAGAGTTATAACCCGAGTGATAATATTTTTGGAAGAAAAATAATTGTGTTTTTTTCTCTTTCTACTGGTTATTTCCTACCTATTTTTAAAAGTATTTGGAGAATCCAAAGTAATATTTTATCTAAAAAGTAACCAGCAATAGTACACTCTTTTCTCACACAAAGAAAAATATGATGCCAGGACTGGGCTCTTCTTCGGACTCTGTGGAGATCCACAGTTGACCTCCCCTACCTTCAACTGCTCCCAAGACTTTCTAACCAGACTTGGCGGCCCCCTCCCCCTTGCTCATGTAGATAGAACTCATGTAAAGCAAATGGCACATTCACCTGTGACGTGACTCAACTTCAACTATAATTTTTTAACCTGAAGCTTTGATTCGTTTTCTTAGACCAGTAAACAATCAGATTCTTTAAAGAGTAACTCTGTGGAGCAGCATTCGGGTTCCAATCTGATAAGTGCCTGGGGGATAAGAATCCACAAATGTCCTCCCTTACCAGGTAATAGAGAAGGCTCCTGGTACCTGGTAACCTTCTCTTTCCATATATTAATGATTAAGAATTCCACATACCTAACTCCAGGAAATGTTCACAGATCCTAAGCTCTTCTCCTGATATGCCAATCATGATAGTGGGCTTGCTTTCTTATACATCCACGATAACAAATTGTCCTTTGTCCAGGGTTCATGCTTTGAATGAACACAGTGAAGAATCTGTGTTTTGCTTGAAAAAGCACAGGCAAGGATTCCTCCTTAGGTTTCACCTTTGTTCCTCTTCACCCACTTGTACTTTAAATGTTGGTGTTGTCTTGGCCTCTATCCTTATGCCCCTTCTATACTGACATCCCTTCTTTGGGTGCTCTTATTGATGCCATTTATATTTTGCTAATAACTCCCGAACCAATCTACATCATTCTCCCATTCTTCTGACCTCTGAAATCTGAAGTATTGAAAGAACCAGAACTTGGAGTCAGAGGACTCTGTCTTTGAGCTAGGTGAATCTACAAGTTGAGTAAACCTTGATAAATATCATTTTCCAGGTCTGTAAATAGAAACAATAGTATTTACCTCAGGGACTGTTGAAAGGAATTAATGAAATATGGTCTTTGTAAAGCTCCTAGGAATAACAGGCCTAGAGAATTAATCAATAAATGGTTGTGCTGAGGAGACGATGATGATGATGATACTTATCGACGAGACATTTCTATGTGTATGTTCACAGGCAAACTCAAACTGAATTCATCAACTTTCTTCACCTGACCTGGTCAGTGATACCATCATCCACCCAGATGACCAAGTATGTAGCCTAAGATTTCCATTTCTTCTTTATTCCTCATCCACCCACCTTTTTCCAGTTGAATGCTAGGGATGGACAAACCTAGCCTGTTAATATCATTCTTACTTCTTCGGCTGCTCTAATTGACGCCTTTCTCACCTTTCCTCCTGGATTTTTGTCATAACATCTCATTTAGACTCCTCACCTCCAGTTTTGCTCTGTTCCTCATCTTCCTCTATGATAGCATCAGAGGAATCTTTCTAGAATACATTGTTTCACTTCAGCTTATAAACCTTCTATACGAGGGTCAATTGGGACAGTATATGTTAGACCATTATGAAAAAGTCTACAACTTTATACATGGCTGCTCTCAATATTATCTTAGAAAGATGTAAAAGCTTTTGTATCTTGTAAAGGGAAAATAATTGTTGCTGTGTACTTACATATCTTAATACTGAGTGATAGGATGAAGGGAAGTAAGAAAGATGACAAAGAAGAAAATAAATACATACTAACTGTTTTATACATTAATAGTAGTATGAAAATATACATAGAGCCAAAAAATATGTACATAGAACCAAAATATATGAAAATATAACAATAAAAAAGGTTTGAAAGCAAATATCATTGCTTACACTAACAGCTCAACGTGGTAACAAAGTACCCAAATTCTAAGAAAATGAAAATTAAGGAAGTATCCTTGTTGGGTATGATTTATAAGAATATGGAAATAGACCATTTCCTAGAGAAAATGAGCTTTCAGAAAGAGACATAAACAAAAAAAAAAGAGTAAGGGGTGTTTATTGTTGCTGTTTGGTTGGTTTGTTTGTGAGAGGTATATCAAATGCAAAGGCTTGGCAGTATAAGTTAGCAAATTATATACAAATAGTCTTAACTATTAGAGGTAAAAGCTCATGGTAAATATGAAAAAACAAATGCAACTGATGAAAAGCAAGGAAAAGCTTAAGCAAGTTTTCGAAAGATTTAAAACATGAAGCAAAAGAGTGGTAATTTTGTACAACACATGCACACACACACACATACACACACACCAGTGGATGAAGGAATGGATGGGTATGGAAATAACTGAGATTAGAAAATCAGATTGGGGAAGATTGTTGTACCAGATTCCTAGTTAAGAAATTATGGGTTAATTATATTTTTCAGAAATACATTTAACTTAAAAAATCCTTCTATCTAATAGCATTGTCATTCAACAAGTCACATAATACACATTTATAAAATCTCTCTTAAGTTCATCTCTTCCATTTCATTCTTACTGCCAGAGCCTTAGTTTCAGACTATCATGGTTTTATCCCTTATCTGTTTTGCTTCAATAAACTCTTAAATCGCACCTCCAATTTCTTCCCACTCCATGCTCCACATATCTGGCAGAAAAATTTTTTAAAAATTCAAATCTAAACACAAAATATTCCTGCTGAAAATCTATCAGGGCCTCTCTAACGTCTTTAGAGGAAAGTTGAGAAACCTTTAGTAAAGCCTTATTTCCTCCTTTTCCCACTCTCCCTGCCAGCTCTACCCTAGTCAGCCTGACTCCACATGTATTGAACTACTCTCAGGTTGGTGCCTTAGAAAATACTAACCATTGGTTACTACAGTCTTTAGCTATCTACCTAACAATTCCTATTATTTAATAAAAATCAGATGACAGCAATATTCTGGTAATCAAACTGGTAGTGGACATTTGAGGAGAAAATTACTGCATTTCAGTTTGGTCCTTTATCATTTGTAATTTGTTGCATTTATTTTTTATAAGCAGATTTTTATAATAGACCGTCCAAAATACCCATTAATTAACGACATCAAATATTTAAAGAACATGCTTAGACACAAGCAGCATCCAAAGCAATAAACAGGCTGCCAGCCTGGTTGAGGGCCAATGTCTATGTTATTCCTTTCCACCAACCCTCACTATGTCCTCAATAGCTTCTTGGTGGATTCAAACATTTCTGAAATGTTTCATGAGTTCCAACAGATGTTGTGACATTCAGAGGAGTATATGATCCAGTACTGTCAAGTCAATACTCTAATGTAGTCAAATCAGTTAAAAAAAAAATCTCAGGGGAAACATTACGTTGAACTTGCTGGCCAAGTTGATCAACCAGTTCAGCGGTCTAGTTACTTCAACTGCTCATATAGTCAAGTCTTAAAGCTCACTAAGAAAGTAGGGTTTTTTTAAAAAAAAGTACTGTTGATATATGATATACCAGAAAGCATACTATTATTTTCTCCATCTTGTGTCTAATGAATGAGATATATAATCATTATATTTGAACTCACTGAAAATTGGATAGCATCCACCAGAGAGTAAATAATAATTCAGTTTGGTCTAGGGTCCCCATGTCACAGCTGCCATTAAAAACAAACAAACACAAAACTGTTTTTCCTAAGTATATATTTTTTCTAAAATATTGCAATAGTGTGATTATTAAGTGTTTATGTGACCTGTTATTAATGATTTTTCCGTAAACTTTTGTGATTTTGGTTTACAAAATATTTCATGTCAACAGAAATAATGACTCAGCCAACAGCTTCCATGCCTTCCTACACCAAAAGTAAAATTAATACACAAAGTACAAGGACAACATTTATGAAATTGAAGTGTCATTTTGTCAGTATAATGGTGTATACTCTTATTTTTTCCTATGATTGTTAAAGTTCTTAGATCATTTTGGATTAGCAATTACATTCTCGAGCAAGGAATCTATTTATTTTTACTCTTGGATTTTATAGTCCAAGAGCTACTAGATGCTGAAAAGTTATGTACACTTTTATTTGTTTGAACCATATTCACAGAAACAATGAGTTTTAGGCAGGGTACTTTTATTAATAAAGGTTAAATAATGTATAAACCACCAACACTGAAATGAATTAAGTAACTATGAAAACAAATCATAAAGTAGCATTAAAATTAGTATCTAATGTCTTTATTCTCATTTTTATTTGCTAGCTCCTTAAATATAACTCTTCTACAACATCACAATCTTGGCAGTCTGTGATGCTATTTCTTTACTGACTTCCTGTCCTGCAGGCTTCTTTCCAGAAGTGATACTTACACCTGCTAACACTCAAGTGTCTTTTCATCGAATAAAGAAAATAGTAATTTCTTAACTCTTTAACTGAAAAAGCATGTGTTGAAGATTCTCTAAATTGGAACTGTTTTCTGCTCTCTTTTAATAATAAATTCCTAGCTTTATAAATTTGATAACCTTACCAACTCTGAGGCTCATTTATTTATTTAACAAATCTTTAAGTGCAAGCAGTGTGCAAGTACTGTGTTTGGATGTGAACAAAATTAACAGGCTCCTTGCTTTCACAGGGCGTGATAGTTTGGTGGAAGAGATTGGTTTTAATCAAATTACACAATTAAACATGCATTTTTAAAATATGATGAATGCAATAAAAAAGAACTACAAGGTATTACAATATGTTTAGGAGACCTGAGAAGTCTTTACTGGAAAAGTGATGTTAGAACTATGATCTAAGGTATGAATAGGTGTTACCAAAGCTACTGGATGGGGAGGAAAGGGCATCTCTGGCAAAGGAAACAATACGTACAGAGGCCCTTGCGTGGGAAGGTACATAGACACAAAGATTGGTCTAGTCTGTTGAAACCATAGAGAACTTTCTATTTCCCACAAGCTGTGGATCTATTGACTTATTGGCTATTTCAGTTAATGCATATGAGAGCTTCTTAGTTGTTAATATAAGTATGAATTTCTTATACTCATATTCTATATGAGGGTCATCTTCATACTATTTATTACTTCTCAAAAAATCTGCTAAGAACAACATGGGTATTTCTCAGTATTTGAGGATCTTTATTCAGTATCTGTAGTAAACCTCCATGATGAGTAACTATATGATTTTATGACCCTGGCTACTGGTCAGTAGACAATAACCTAACCCTCAATGCAACTGAAAGACCCCAGGTGGTGGGAATGATTCTGAGTGGTAGTAAAACAAAAATGTATATAGAGGGCTCCACACTTTCACTTTATATTCTAATGGTTTTAAATTGCTTCCAGATGAGCTGGAAGCATACCTGCCTGCTAGGTAAATAACAACAACTACAATAACAAAAGGAAAACAAAAACAGTACTGCTGTGAATTTGGAGGAATCTCAATAGACGAGTGACGTGCCTCTCTAATTACTTTCAGAGAGAAGGGTTGCAAGTAAATTACTGTAAAACATCAACCTCATTTTGGGTGAGTAACTTCTACCATTTAACTGGTCCATAGTTAAGGGGACAATCCATGCATTTATCAGGCTACATCTGGTAACTAGCTTATCTTGGAGCATTCAACTGAAGTAGATGATCATGCCAGAAAATCAGAGGGCTGGATACCAAGACAGAGTTTTCTTATTCCTTTGGTTCCATTCTCATGTCACGAATAAGTGGGACTCAGTTTGGGCTGAGGTATCCCAGAATTCTGAGCCAACCTTGGGGGTTAATCAAGTTGGACTTGCTTGAGGGCTGATTTGTAGGGACCAACCAAGTCAGAAAGAAGTATTTGAGGGAGAAATTGGGGGAAAAAACCCCAAAATGTAGTTTCTCTAAAGACCAGGGAACAAGCACTTAAGGCATCCAAATCAAAATAGGGTAACCAAATGAGAACAAGGGGCTGAACACTGAACAGAGGAGATGGAGTCTAGAGGAATTCTCCAAACTGGAGAATGCAGCTACGTTTAGCAGAGCACACACAGCATTCAGCACTAAAGGGAAAGCACTGGTATGAAGGCTAATTGGGGCTCCAAAGCTGATGGACTTTCAGTGAAATGCCTTTTGACATCAGGCCATCAGTACATAGTTTTATAATAGCCATAGTTACAAACACATTCATAATTATTAATACTTTATATAGTGTAGGAAAGTTGTTGAAAACTTACACACCATTTCACAAGTATCCTTTTTACAAGATTCTTGGGGAAATAGTCCTTTTAATTCTCAGAGTTAACACCAATGCATTCTCCCAAACAACTAATTATTTTTTAAACTTACTGGTACTGTGAATCTTGAACAGATAGTGTTTCTTTCCTTGGATTTGCTGATAGGAAGCTCAGAGCCAAATCTGTGATTCACTTCTACCAGTTCCTCAGGAATCAATGGCATGCATTTTCGCTTCCCTATTTCATACTATTTTCACGCACTTATACTTGCTTCTATTTGACATCCTCAGTTTACCTAGTAGTAGTAAGTTGTTTTGTGACACAATCATTTGTTTTTGAGGGAAGAGAGAAAAGTCAGATATAAATAAAATATGTTAACCTAAATAAATGGAAAATATTAGATTTTTTTATAAAAGGAGAAAATATATCTTTTGCTTATTATAAAAGCAACATATACTCATTTTAAAGGAAATCAGAGAAAAGAACATAAAACAAAATACCAAAGACCTCTCTTAACCATCCTTTCTTCTCATATCTATAACAATTAGTGCTTTTTTCCTCCTGGGGAGAACATATGTATATGTGTATGTATAGGCCAAGTTCCCAAGCATGAAATTACTAGGTCAAAGGTATGCACATTTAAAATTTTGCTACATGTTATTTGATTACCCACCAAGGTTTTCCTAATTTACGCTCTCCACTAACGAATATTAGAAAGTGCCTACCTCTCCACGACTTCTCCAATTCTTTGGAATTATTAATCTTTTTCCGAAATAGATGAAAAATTCAATAGCATTGATATTTTAATTTTTGTCTGTTCACAAGATAGAGAATCTTTTCAAATGTATAGTCATTAATCTTTCTTCCTTTTTGAATTGCCTCCTTATGTATTTTGTCTATTTTTAATCTTAAGTTTTAAACATTTTTATTATTGATTTTAAGTGTTTTTAATGGTGTGAGATAAGGATCTTTTTTATTTCAACAAACTAATAAACACCATATTCTAAATAATTTATCCTGTTTTCACTGAATTGGAATGCTGCCCTTACTAAATCCTAATTTTTCACATATACATAGGTCTCAGGTTTGACCCTTTATTCAGTTCTGTTGCTTTATTCCTAAATTAATATCACACTGTTTGAATTAAAAGATTATATGATATGTTCCGATATCTTACAGGAAAAACATCTTTTAATTTTTTTCAAAATGTTTTTTACTAGTTTTACACATACTTTAAGTCAATTACTTCTCTAAAATCCCACTGGGGCTATGTCATTTGAAATAAGCCTGTGATTTTATCTGTCTGAAGTGTTGCATTTTTTAAAAATCCCATTTCAAATGGATTCCTTTCAGTCATTCCAGTGAGACTATTACTCCATTGGTATGTTATGTTCTTACAATTGTTCCCTTAGTGAATTAGCTAATGACTTAGTTCACTTTAGAGCACAGTGCCTTAAATTTTGTCCATCACGGACTTGAGAATTTGATGAATGTTCTCCCCAAAATGTGTACCTACCCCCAAATGTAATAGATCCTCTAGAACCAAAGAACCCAAAGTTAACAATTCACTCTGTAAAGGAATCTCTCTAAATAAAAACGGAGACATTATTCCACCAGAGTTATTTTCATTCTGATGTTGTTTTCTTACAAGTTGCATTCTCTCTCTTCATGATTATTATAAGTTCTGCCTTCACAGTCTTAGTCAAATGATGGGCTGCTTCTCATCCAATACCAACCCATATATATCTCACAGTATGAAGAAAAGATCACCGGACTAAGAGTTTTAAGGCTCAAGTCTGATTTCTGTCTTTAAATAAGTACATGTGTCTAGTTCTGTGAGAATCGACATTCCCTTTGATCACCTATAAAATGAGAAAAATATCACCAGCTCTGTTTACCTCATAGAGATTATTAAGGAAATCAAATGTATCCTCTCTGAGAGAGCACAGACTGAAAAGGCAAGGTTTCATTATTATTAGCTCCCCATTTAAAACCTCAGCATTTGTCGAGGACCTATATAAACCATACTCTGTGAAAGATCCTGATGTAGTTAATGGGTGAGACAGAAATAAAACTGCAATTGGTAGCTGCTAGAGTATAGATATATGCAAAAATGCAATGTGAAAGCCCAGGAGAGAAAAAGATTCTTGTTTGTAGGAATATCCACACAAGTGGTAATATACAAATTAAGTTTGAAAAGTTTCATGAGTTTTTTCAAACTTTTCAAACTTAATTTGTAATAAGGAGGAGGTGGTGTAGGGCATAGGGAAAGCAGTTGAGAAGCAAGAAACAGCTTCAGAAAGAAAGAAGTGTAAAAAGGCATAGAGAGCTCAGCACATGGCAAGAAGCTGAGTGTGGTGATTTTACAGGGTTTACAGAAGAGGATGAATAACAAGACTTTTGGGATAAAGAGACTGGGCTAACACTTTGAAAAGTCAGACTAGGATATTGAGATTTTAGTCTTGCAGGCAAAAAGAAATCATACAAGGATTTCAGACAAGGGGATGAGATTGGGTGGCCTGGAGTGTAAAATAGATTGCAGTCAGGAGAGATTAGATCTGGAGACTACTTAGGAGGCTATTTCAACTGTTTAGGGGACAGATGATGAAGGCTTGAACCAGGGAAATGACAATGGAAGATACAAGAGATATTTCTGAGGTAGAATCGAAAGATCTTGGTTGTCTCTGAAATCCAGGAGTTAAGGGAGAGGAAGAGCCTAAGGTTACCACTGGCTTCAGACCACTGGATGAACGGTGATAACACACACTGAAACAGATCAATAAATGTAAATGCTTATATAGATGATAAAACATACCTTATTTCTTATTTAATTTCCAAAGTGGTTTGCTAAGGTGGTGATGGTGGTATGTGAGTATATGGGGTCAAATCAATTTAGCTGATGAATTTTAAAAAATAATGTGAAATGCCCTCTTCTCTGGGAAAATTTAGATTTCCTATTTTTAAATGTAGAAAAATGTTCCTCAGGGTAAAATTAACCACAACATCTTTTGAAATATAATAGAGTGCTATTTGGTATAATCCCTTAGCAACATTCCTGCTATGAGCCAGGACTAACAGAAATCAAGTTATAGACTCACATATTGTATATTTTTAAACTTGTAGATGGATAATAAGCTGTAAGAGGGACATAATTATACCAATGTTAGATTTGAGGCCTTTGAATAACTACCAAAAGGTGCTAACAGGGTTTAGTCTTTTTCCATTATTATCCTATATGATGTTTAAGAACTCTTCTCAAGATACTTTTCCAAAACCACATTCAAGTTTGGAGATAGAAATTAGTGACCAATTAATCACTGTATGTACGTGTTTGTGTGTGTGTGTATGAATGTATCCAAGTTGGAAAGTGAAAGAATATTTTGTTTTCTGAAGTGGTCTTTCTTGCCAATATTTGAAGATTCCATTTACTCACAAATGCTTTTTAAGAGTAATGTTCAAACTTTTGATTTCAGGCTATATAGCCTGGGAGATGGGGACAGTCACTGTTAAAACATAGCCACAATGAGAAATGTAAAGTAATTGTCAGGAGATATGGGAGATATAAATTGTAGTTCTCATTCTGCCAGCAAACTATTCTGTAAAGTAATTTAACCCCACAGGACACATGTTTCTTCAAGTGTAAAAGCTGGGCAGTGGTAGGCCAGGTTAGTTTAAATTTAAGTCCTTCCCCATCTTGACATTCCATAGAGTTAGCATAGTTTTAGAGAAATGTATCTTGTGGATATTGCAGGTTATATATTTCCCTATCACTGCTCCATAAGTGGGCAACTGAACCAAGATGGTCCAATCAGAACGAGAGAAGGGCTTATGTATACTCCATGCTTGGCAGACAGGTTCTTACCTCTCTTTCCCTTCTACCTGTTCTCTCTCATCACTCCTCCCTCCACTTGGAAGGTATGCAATTTCAGAATAAAAAATGTAATGGATTCATGATATTTTTCTTCTGATGCACCAAAGTCTCAGAACACACAGACATGTTGAAATTAGTGCTTTTTAAAAAAAATAAATTAAAAAAAAAAAAGGCTAACACTGTTTTGGCAATATGTAGGAAATGTGAAAAACATGAATTTTGCCTTACTTTTTTGTTTAAATAACAAAATATTTAAATAATATCCTTAATGCCTTTACATATTAAAATTTAAAGATGCAACTTTGTGTCAGTTATCCAATATGTTTTTAGAAGTTACTGTTTCCTAAAATCCAGAGTCTTAGACACACTGATGTAGAGAGTTTAAATGATCAAGTTTTCAATCAGTTATGTTGATAATGTGAAATCAAATTTTGCATCATAAACTCAGATTACCATGACACCCCTTAATGAAGAAAAAAATACACTGCAAAACTTTGACAAAAATTAATAAAACATATTGATTGATTGGGAAATATTCTTTATAACCGAGTAGAAAAGTAAAAACCTGAATTTTTTTAGTTTTTAAATATTACAATAGAATTAATTTTTCCTGTCATTTAATATATTATGTTAATACATTTTAAAACCTAATGTCAAACAAGTCTTTTATAATATGCATGAGATTTATGAGCACAATTATAGTTCTTAGCTACTTTCCTTCTAAAATACCTAAATCAAATATTATTTTTTGATATTTACATCTCTGTCACCTAGAATATTTTTATAATGTCCAAGGGTCACCTATGGTATTTGAATTTCTAACCTTAATTATTTTTTCAATTTATTAAAAAAAAAATTCACCCATTTCTCCCACCCCAACCCCTACCCCCATCAAACAACCACAAATCTGTTCTTTGTATCTGTGAGCTTGTTTTTTGTTTTAGTTTTAGTCTTTATTTTTCTAGATTCCACATATAAGAGAGATCATTTGGTATTTGCCTTTCTCTCTCTGACTTATTTCACTTAGCATAATGCCCTCAAAGTTCACCCAGGTTATCAAATGGCAAGATTCCATTCTTTTTTTATGGCTGAATAATATTCCTTTGTCTATATATACCACAATTTCTTTATGCATTCATCCATCGATGTACACTTAGACTGTTTCTACATCTTGGTTATTATAAATTATACTGCAACGAACATAGGAGTGTATATACATTTGCAAATTAGAGTTTTCCTTTCATTGGATAAATACCCAGGAGTGGAACTGCTGGATCATATGGTAGCTCTATTTTTAATTTTTTGAGGAACCTCCATATTGTTTTCCACAGTGGCTGCACCAATTTACTTTCCCACCAACAGTGTAGGAGGGTTCCCTTTTCTCCACACCCTCACCGACACTTGTTATTTTCTTGTCTTTTTGATAATGGCCTTTCTAACAGGTGTGATGTGGTAATTCATTGTGGCTTTGATTTGCGTTCTTCTGATGATTAATGATGTAGAGCATTAATTTGTTACTGAGAACATACAGCTCCTGTAGATTTAGAAAAGCATGTTACCAATATGGAAAATATTTTGTTGTGTAAAAAGAAATCAAATAAATAATTAAATCATTTATCAGTTTAAACACCTGTTACATTTTGAGGAACTATAGCTTAAAATGATTAACTTGAGATATATATATTTTAAAGAGTGTAAATTTTTTTAATATTTAATTTGGTTCTCTTGGTAACATAAAGACTCATTCCTCTGGTAATTTTATTATTTCAGATTATTTCTACATTAGGATTAAAAAAATGAATCTACCTTGTTAGATACAATTTAATTAAAAAATTATTTAACATACCTACATTTTGCCATGGAATCAAAAGAACAGATCATGAAATGTCTGAGGATTGCCTCCTTCCTGTTTATACAAATTTCTTCATTAAACCAAGTATATACCTCTTTCCCAGTGCGTTTTGCACTCTAACTAATTCTCAAAATTTCAGTCAAGATGGTAATATCGGGAAATGCTATACATGCTAAATATAAGCTTTTAAAAGACATATTTTTCTTGATAACCTGTAGGAAATCATTCATCCATCCATCCATCCATGAGGCTTTTCAGAGACATTAACCTGACAGACAATTTTAGCCTTCCACTTGAATGATGGCACACTCAGGCATGTGCCATACACACACACACTCTTTGCACATCTCACATGTTTGTTTCATTTTAGAAGATCACTGAAAACAACCTGAAATGTTCTGATTATATTTAATTATCTGATTCTTTGATAATTCACTGTTTCATATTTATTATTATATTATATGCATTATATGAAGTGAACAAATACACTCGTTTGCCTCTCCTGTAATCATTAACAACACCAGTGTCACGGCCAGGATTGCAAAAGTTAAAAATAAGGGTTAAAATCTCTCACTACTTCCGTAGCCTATGCTGTCAATTTTTTAAAAAGTGGATTTAAACCATATCTCATTTTTGGTCCATTTGGACTTTATGAACTGTAGTATCAATCAATATAAACTTCATGTTCCGTTTTATATATTTCTTGATTCTGTCAACACACCCAGGTTCTGCACACATTTATTTTAGCAGCACCCATCGCCTTTGTTGAGTCAGGAGATTTGGGGTTTAGTCTTAGCTCTGACACTCACAGTCCATGTGTTACTGAACAAGTCACTCACATCCTCTAGGTCTCAGTGTTCTTATCTATAAAGTGGACACAGTGCCATTTCATCTCAGTGCTGTTAATAGGTTCAAATAATTAATGTGATTTTGCGGATAATTTTAAAGCATTGCTACTATTCTCTTTAAAGTATGCAAGTAATATCCATGCCCCCTTGAAAAATACATTTATTTGTAAAAGCAACTCTATTAAGGAAATCTTGACATGCAATGTTCGAGTGTTTAGAAAATACATAAGTGATGTAAAGATCCTTAAATAGAATGACAATGATTTATCAGATGAGCCACAGTGGAAGCTATGTGTAAATATACATCTTAGTTTTCTGTAAACCATTCAACTAACAAATTTCAAATAGAACAATTAATCAGTGTAGAGAGCACAGCAAAAAATAAATTCAAATCAGCAATGCAATACCTCTATTCCAATTAGCTCATTTTTTCCCCCTCCACCCTCTCAGACATATTCTATTTTATTTTTTAAAAGGAAGTAAGAGACTCTACAAAGTCAATCAACCCACAGAGTAAGCTAGAACTCTTATTCTTATTTAATGTTTACTAAGGGCTCAGTCTCACAAAACTTTTCTGTTCATAGGTCAAATATACAAAGTGCCATGCTTGCCTATATTCCACTTTTGGGGACCCACATACATACTGTTCAGCCCAAGTGGAGGACACCCACCTGTTCAAACAAAGGGTAAAACTGCGTGTGGGTTTTAGCAGTGTGGGCTATAAAAATGAAACTTGCATATTAATTTTATGAATATCTGCAAATCACAGCAATCTTCAGAGTTTAAATTGATCTGAATTGATATTAACTAGAATTCTCACTCTTCATATCTAACAGGTACAGTGACATCACCAGGAACAATGTCCAGTACCTGGGGGTGCGAGGAAGGGAAAGGGTGTGAGAAGCATGTGTGCACATCAGGGTTGGGATGTTCTACTGCACTGGATTCCTTTTGAGCATAGTATATACAACATAAAGAGAGAAGGGAAGGAAAGGGAAGGCAAGGAGGGAGGGAGGGAAGGAAGGAAGGAAGGAAGATGTGTGTGTGTGTGTGTGTGTGTGTGTGTGTGTGTGTGTGAGAGAGAGAGAGAGAGAAACTCAGAAAAACACATTTGAACACTATTAAGATTTTCTGATAAATCCAACCTACTGTCAGTTAGACTTGGACAAACAATCCCAGCCCCAGGTTTTCCTGTTTCCACACCCAGCCTCCATTTACAATTTACAATTACCCATGATCCAGATATGTGACTTGGACTTGTAGTCCATCAATGTCTGCCCAAGTCTAAGATTAGTGATGACAGCCCTACTTTGCCATTAGGCGTGCCAAGGATCTGCAGCTCCTGAAATATTTGTGTGTGCTCGCGTCCGTGCGGGGGAGGGGATTCGTGGCTTGGAGGGCCTGGGACAGGGTAAAAAGCAGCTGTTTCTGGGTTGCCAGGAAAGGAACCGATTGCCGGCCCAACTTCCACCACCATGCCTGAGTCGAGAATCTGGAGCTGACTGCTCAGAGCAGCGGTAGTTGGTTCTTACACTAGTCATTTCCTTGGAGTTGGAGCGGTCGGCATCTATTGGTATTAAAACTCCGGGTGAAATGCCACTTCCCTGCCCCGCCTTCCGGAGCAATTTACGTTAAGGGGAAAATCACTGTAATCAAATCTCGACGCCTTGCCTTCTGCTAAAACGAGGTGCTTTCTTCCTGGGATTTCGCAGGGACGACTCGATACACAAATGCTTGCACACACCACACACCGACACAGTGTAACTCCCACAGCATCCTCGCTCCCTCCCTCCTTCCATCCCTCCCTCCTTCCCTCTCGTAAGGACTGCTGAACATTTTGCTCCAAACTCTCCAGGTCACCCACGTGTTTGTTCTCCCCTTTCGCTGTTCAATTTACTTCCCGACTTGACAAAGAGAAACTAGAGTTGTTCTCGGGCTTTTAGCCACAATTCTGGGACCAAGCTTTCTCACCCATTCCCCCACCCCCTGCCCCAATCAGAACTGCCCCGCCAACCCCTCTTACTCTGGGGGTTGCAGACAGATTACTGGGTGTTTCCCTGGCTCAAACCCCCCGCCTCCCTTCCTTCACCCTTCCTCCTCTTCCCCCCGGAGAAAAGGGAATTCGCCAGTTTAGTCTCACTCGCCAGGGTGGGATACAAGTGGTGGGGGGGAGGGAGCGGTGGGTGGTAGATACGACTGGGAACCTCTCCCTCTCTCATACACTCACACGCACACTCAACATTTACGCCGTACTTTGGGGGTCTCTTACACACACCTGAATCGTAACCTTTCCAGCAAGGACAGACACGCCCCTGCTCGCCCTCCCGCAATCCCCAGAATAGAATTTGGCCCTGGGTCCGGGAAAGCCAGTGACAAACTGACCACAGAGGAGATTCTGACCCCCGGGGAGGTGGTCCCTTGCCTGAGGAGGGGAGGGGGCGCTCTCCACTCACCGCCTGAGTCCCTGGAACGACGAGGGCCAGGACATCCTGGATTTCTTCAGGCCGGGCCGGTGGCCGGTCTCCACGGCGTAGGAGGTGCGGTCCATGGCGCGGCAGTACAGGTAGCGCTCGGTGTCCGAGTAGCCGCGGTGCCGGACGCGGCCCGTGGCCCCGCTCGAGGCGTAACGGCCGCGAGCGGCCCCGGGCGGCGGCGGAGGCGGGGGCAGGGGGGCCGGCGGCGGCTGCAGGGGGCACGGGGGCTGGGGCGAGGGCGGCGGCGGCGGGGGCAGGTGGTGATGGGGGTGCAGGAGGCGGAACTGGGGCTGCCGGGGCGGGTACTGGTGGTGCTGCTCTTGCCTCCAGAGGTGCTTGGGGGCTTTGAGCGCGGCCCCGCCGGCGCCGTCGCTGCCCTCGCCGCCGCCCGCCCTGGCCGGCAGGCTGCTGCCCTCTGCCTCCATCCTGGCTCGCGGCTCCGCGCCCTGCTGCCCAGCCCGGTTCGCCGCGCTGGCCCGAGCGCCTCCCCGATGCTGCCGCCGCCGCCGCCGCCGCCGCCGCCGCCGCTTCTGGAGCCGAGCAGAGGCTGGGCTCAGCTTCCCACCTGAAGCCACCAGAGGCTTGAGACGACCGAAAGGGGGCTCTGCCAGCGGGAGGAGGGGTCACGAAACGCGACAGGGCTCCCTCCACAGTGGCTTGGGCAGAGACACGCTCCTGGGCTCCCCGAGTCACCCAGACTAAGGAGCGCGGTGAGCGGCTTCCCCAGAGGTCTGTGCCTCCTTCCTCGCTTTCTTCTTGCCTGCCTTCCTTTGGGCGCCGGCGGCGAGAGCAGGAATTGTTAGCAGCTGGAGCTGCAGCAGCAGCGGCACGAGTAGCCGCCTCCTTGGTCCAGGGCCCCCGAACCCCGATCCCGGAGCTGCTGAAAAGTTGGACAGCTCCTGAGTGCTGAGCCCGAGCTGTGACTTTCTCCAAAACCACCCCAGGCAGCCAGGAGTCAGACCTGTCCTCCCGATCCTTCCCGTGCCGCCGCCTCCCTCCCCCGACAGCCCCTACTGCCCCTGAGGTTTCCTCTTCACCTCCGCTTGCCTCAATCCTCTTGGAGAAATGGAGTCTGGTGGAGTCTGGCTGATTCTCAGAGCTTGTTGACCAAGAGCCCCATGCTGGAGCTTCCAGAGAGGAGGGGTGTGACCTGGCAAAGTTGCCCAGAATGGTGTGTGTGCACGCCGCTGAAAAACTGGATCTAGGTGAAGGTCCAATGTTAGGGTTAGTTCAGTCTCTGTCCCTGACCTAGGATTAAGTATTGTGTGGATCATAGCAGGGAGAATTCCCAGTGTTTCCTCTTGAAGACCTTCCTCCAACTGGTAGCTTGTATTGCTGCTGCTTCTGTGGTTAAGATCTCCAGCAGTGGTCCTAGTTGGAAATCAAGGCGAGCCTGTTGCCATGGCTGAGCTAGCTGACCACAGTTAAGGTTGGGGTACCTTTTCCATTACAAACCTCTGGTTATCGTCAGTGCTTTCCACCATCAGCGCCTGCCTGCAATTTTGCCTTTCTGCCACTTCCAACAGAACACAGCTCTAGTACCAAAGCATTTTAAAACATATCGTATCATTATTATTCCACAGAAATTAGATTCATATTCGACACGAAAATCCAAACTCAGTTTTTGTTTGTCTTCCTTTAATTTGTATTTTCCTGCCATGTTGAATACTTTGGAGAAGCCAAGAGAATTTCAGAGCAATATATACTTTTTCCTGTACCTTTTTTATATTGCCACATTCCTTAAAGATCATATGTCATTTACTCACTGTTAAAATAATCCTAGAATTAGATTTTGTGGGAGTTACTACAGAACCATCCATTATTTGAAATATAAATATATTTAGGGCTCACAATAGCTTGTTGGCAGCATAATTATTCCATTCTCTGCACACACTCAATCTTCACATAATTGAGTATGTACATTTTATGCATATCATATAGTGAATACTGAAGTACCAGAATCAGGAACCAACTCACAGATTCTCCAGAGTGCTGAAAATCCAGTGTTCTCCATACAGTGAATGATCAGTGTAAACACCATTTGGGAAATCACATCAATGAAAATAGATGCTCACTTGGCTTGTTAGTAAGAACACTCTATAAAATGTCCAAGTGTCCCCTTCTCTAAGTGGGAGGATTAAATTTAATCTTTTGCAAAAAGACCCTTGGCATCTCTTTATGGGCTTTTTTTCTTGCTTTTTATGGTAGGAAATGTCCCTTCCTCCAACATTTCAGTATCGGCACTCTGCCATACGTGGCCCATGCACAAAACCTGAGAAAGGCTATGTCTTGAGAGGAACAGGGCGGTCTCCCAAGTACCACTTCCCTCCATATATGACTGAAAACATACTTGACTGAGGCACTCTCTCTCCCCTTTACAGACACATGTGTGACTAATAGCAGTGGACAAAGCACTTTCCATGCCTAGGAAGGCATTGAGCTGGTATCTTTCCGAACACGAAAGGAGAGAAAAGGAAGTGTTATGGAGTATAAACTGCTTATTTTCTTTCAATACATTGCGTTATTAACATTTGGAACCATTTCAGAGAAGTGTACAAGTTTCTTCTTTCCCCTGAAATGCTTGCCACCTTGCTCCTCAATATAACTATGACAAAATATCTCTATCCATAATTCTTATTTTCACTCCTCAAATACTACTAGTACAAGCAGTTTATGATCTTCTTTCCGGAATAAACAGAATAATTCAAGTCTAACCTCCTTCTCTAAAACTGTCAGTTTTCAACTTCCTTTTAATTTGTGAACTCTTCTTCTATTCTCCATTTATTTTTAAAAAATGATTCCTTTATTTTATTATATAATTACAAGTCGAGTATATTTTATGTATAAAAAAATCATTTAAATACTACCTTCTAACATGTTCCCAACTTTGAGAGTTTTCAATTTCTCTTATAATTTCTCTTATAATAATTTTCTCTTATAATTATTGATAGTAGTAGTTTATTGTGTGACTTTTGAGGGAAGACATCTTGGATTCCAGTCTACCATTTCCTATCCATGTGCCCTTAGCTGAATTACGAACCCTCCATTTCTCTTAAATGCAAGTAGTACTACTATTACCTACTTCCCAGAGTCTGCTGATTATTTAGTGAAATACTACTTAGCACAATACATTATATACAATAAATGTTTAATAAAAGCTAGCAATTTTCATTATTCCTGCCAGACTTGGAAGAATCCTAAATATTATTTTCATCATTGGTTCCCAACCTTGGCTGCACCTAGGGAGTATCACCGAGAGGACTTGAAAAATGCCTGATGCTGAATGCTAGACCAGTGATTTCAAACTGGGATGTTATCAGAATCACCTGGAGAGCAAATCAAGCACCCAAAGGCCCAGGTTCCTTGAATTAGGATAGCGCTTGGGGCTTTGTATGGTTACCAAGTTTGCCAGGTGATTCTGGTTCAGACTAAAGTTTAGAAATCATTCCTGTGCCCCAACAAGTGAAATTAGTATTTCTCAGCAGAGGAACCAGACAAGAGCACTTAAAAAAACTCCTTAGGTGATTTCAATATATCAATAACTACTGATCCAGACCTACTCCCTTATTACGTGGCTGCAAAGACACTCCAGGTGCTCTTTGTTGACTTCCCCTTGGGACTCACTTTCCGGGAAAACCAGTTTAAGAGCTCAGATCCCATGAAAATATACACTTTGTCTATTACTCTAGTTGTCTCTATGTTAAAAGAAAGTCTTATACTGTTAAAAATGAGCACTCCCAGTCTTCCACTTAAAAACTCTTCTCATTAATCTAGGGGGTGCCTACTCATATTTGAAACAACCAAAACATGGAAATATTCAATTGACTCATTGGTTTTCCGTGCTTATATGTCACATAAATTATCCATTTTCCCCACTGAATGATCATAGATGTTGGAGTTTTATGGGACAGTCTAAAAGCATGTTTACAACCTGGACTTTTCACTTTTTATACAGATATGCTGATGGTGAGTAGTGAAAGCTTTCAAAGATGCCCCATATGAACACAATAATTGTAAAGTCCGGTAAATGATCAGTGTATTTCTTTTTCTGAGTAAACCTAAATAAGCAGTTAATTGGTGCCATTACCATGAGACAGAGTATTATACAATACTACCACCACCCTTTTCTGCCAACGCCTTTCCAATCTGCCCTAGAGAGCCAGTCAATCACTCAACATGCTGCTGGGCACTTAACAAGGGAGAGCATTATTGTCAATAATGACGGAGAGTTCTGGCAGAAATGTTGTCAATCGAAAGTTAGGCATCATTTCTATCCAGAACACAGAATTAAGTGGTAAATTACAATAACTAAGAGTCCATTTCTAACTTGGTGATGGGAGGAGGATTTCAATGAAGCTTTTTTTATTAATTTTTATTGGAGTATAGTTGATTTACAATGTTGTGTTAGTTTCAGGTGTACAGCAAAGTGAATCAGTAATACATATACATATATCCACTATTTTTTAGATTCTTTTCCCATATAAGCCATTACAGACTACTAAGTAGAGTTCTCTGCGCTATACAGTAGGTCCTTGTTAGTTATCTATTTTACATATAGTAGTATGTATATGTCAATCCCAATCTCCCAGTTTATTCCTCCCTATCTCTTAACCCTGGTAACCATAAGTTTGTTCTCTATGTCTGTAACGCTATTTCTGTTTTGTAGATAAGTTCATTTGTACCCTTTTTTTAGATACCACATATAAATGATATCATATGATATTTGTCTTTCTCTGCCTGACTTCAGTCAGTATGACAATCCCTAGGTCCAACCATGTTGCTGCAAATGGCATTATTTCATTCTTTTTTTATGGTTGAGTACTATTCCACTGTATATATGTACCACATTTTCTTTATGCATTCCTCTATTGATGAACATTTAGGTTGCTTCCATGTCCTGGCTATTGTAAATAGTGCTGCTGTGAACATTGGAGTGGATGTATCTTTTCAAATTATGGTTTTCTCCAGATATACGCCCAGGAGTGGGATTGCTGGATCATATGGTAGCTCTATGTTTAGTTTTTTAAGGAACCTCCATACTGTTCTCTATAAGAAACATTATTTTGCATATATCCTAGGTATACTTGAACACACATGTGTTATTTTGATAGGGTGCATTAATTCAATGCCAAACAGCATAAAGTTGGAAATTTTAATCGTCAATATTGTCTTATATAAGGCTAATCTGCTGACTGGTTAGAAATACCCAAAGGATGCATTCAGTCTTAGATTTCCCCTAGGTTTTCAATGTTTTTTAGTATTTCCTTGAGCCATAAAAGGACTCTGAAAATTGTAAAAATCTATACACATATTAAATAGTATATATTGTCAATATTACCACTATAAATACTAGTACTAAAGTCCCTATCCCATTATTTCCAATATATTAAGTCATTTTCAGTATTTTTTCTCTGATATGAAACAAATGGCAATACGCAATAAATGTTAAAGTAAGAAATGCTACTCTTGAGCGTATTTGCCTTTGACTAGCACATTGATGCTAATTCAGTAGCAACTTGTTGGTTGGTCCACAGGTTTCAGTACTACCACAAAGCAATTTTGTAACTTTCTAATGACACCACTCCATTTGTCCATTCAAATTAAAAAATATAGTTTATATACTATCTGCTAATTACCATGCAGACTTTGGTATTTCATGGATGAACATGAAAAAATACTTGTCCTCAAGGAGCTTAGTGTTTTGTAGGGGAAATAAATACATAAGTAGCTGTAAGCCAGGGGGAAGGGAGTGGGAGGGAGAAAGAGAGAGAAGTTTTGATGGGGATATGTAGTGTCTGCTGTGGAAACACAAGAGGGATATTCAATTCTTAAGGCTCAATGAGTTTTCACAATGAGAGTGGTACCTAAGCTGAGACCAAGACCTTACGTACAAATTGGAATTAGCTAATCTCATTTTGTATGAATATATTTGTGTGACTTGGGGAATGTCAAAGGGTAAAGGCATTCTGGGCAGAAACTGACATAGGCAAAAACTTAGAGATGAGAGAAATTATGGGGCATTGGACATTCAGAAAATGGCAAGTGATTCTGTGAATCTGTGAGGGCAGGGAGGCATATGCAAACATCTGATGATGAATCACCTCTTATGAAGTGCCCCCTCAAGCCAATATGGTGACTTTGTGTCAGTTATCAAAAGGGGCCCTTTCTGGGTGGATCAGGTTTTAAGGTTGATGGGTAGGATGCAAAGAGAGAATAAATCAAAGATATAAGAGGAAGATGGAGGGTAAGAGAGCTGTCCCTGAGAAGGCGAGGGTGGATTAAACTCTAAGATAGCGATGGAAGCCTTTGCCTTAAACTAGACCAAAGCCAACACTTCCATTGTGACAGGAGAGAAATGGGAAAGGATGAATTCAGATGGAAGCAAGTTTATTGCATTTATTGAATATTTAACTTCTGGCATTCTGCCAAACACTTCTCATGCATTATTTTATATAAGCTTTTTAACAATGGACTTCTTTCTTCACATTTTAACATTTTGAAAATCATAATGAGCCTTTCAACAGAGACTAAAAGGACAATGCTAGTCTCCTGCAGATGCTGAGTATAGCCTAGCTGACCTTAACTCTATATAGAAAACACATGTGCACCTGATTGTCTCAACATTAATTACTTCACTCAACCAATATTTATTGAAAATTTAATATGTGCCAAACACTAAGTTCTGGAGTAAAAGAATTGAAAACAGAAAAGTTCTTGTTCTCCTGTTCTAATTGGAAGAGACAGAATAAATACCCAGACAAAGATATAAATAGGTCAGATATCGCTAAGTGCTATAAAACAAATTGAAGCAAATTAACAACTTAGAGTATGGTATTTGAGAGTGGTATTTTGGAAATGGTGCTCAAGGAAGATCCTACCCTTCTCTGATAGGGTAGAATTTAAGTAAAAACCTGAAGGAAGTAAGGGAGTGAGACAGTGCTCCAGGTTATGGAAAAAGCAAGTGGAAAGACACTGACATAGCAGCAAGTCTGTTATATTTGAGAAATACTAAGCTGACCAGTGGCCTGGGGTGAAGTGAGTTGGAGGCTATCTGGAAATGAGGACAGATCAAGAAGAACCCTGTTGGTCATGGTAAGAACTTTGGATTTGTTACTTGTTTCATAGAGCAACATATAGTTGAATTTTAGACTTAAATTATATTCAGACACCTAATAATCATTTAAAATGTCTTCCAAAGACTATGCCTAATTGAAGAGATGTTACTCTATATGTAGAAAAATATGAAAATATGCCTGGGAGACAAACTTTTACTCTTAGTGAAGAAAATATTTCTTTCAGGGAGAGAGACTATATGTATATATATATATATATATATATTCAAAGTGCTTGAAGTTATATACTGTTTTATCATTAAAATAACTCCAAAATCATGGCCAATCATATAGCAGCAATACACTTAAAATGAGTAGATATTATCCCTCAGAAGCTATCATAAAACTTTCAAAGTGACTGATTTGTGAGACCTGAAGGATAATTACTCCGGTGCTAAATGTCCATCTGTCAAAGCTTCTAGCTGACTTTTAAGAGAGGATGCTAAACTTCTAGTGTTTGACAGTTAAATTTAAAAAATGAATCACCATGCCTTGAAATGTCATTCTCAATCTCAAAGCTGAAAAAGAGATTACAAGGGCTTCCCTGGTGGCGCAGTAGTTGAGAGTCCGCCTGCCGATGTAGGGAACACGGGTTCGTGCCCCGGTCCGGGAAGATCCCACATGCCGCAGAGCGGCTGGGCCCGTGAGCCATGGCCGCTGAGCCTGCGCGTCTGGAGCCTGTGCTCCGCAACGGGAGAGGCCGCAACAGTGATAGGCCCGCGTACCGCAAAAAAAAAAAAAAAGAGATTACAAGAAGTAGCCTGTTACTATGAAATTAGACCCAACTAGCAAAGACCAAAAATAGTTAAAAGTCTTTATATGTTAAGAAGACTTAATCCTACACTTTGAGATGTTGAAAAGTAACATGGTAGATACTGATATGCCAAAATGTACACATTTTCCATTTGTTTCAGAAAATTAAATTTAAGATGATATTTTGCATTTTACAAAGTTCCTATTAAATTGAGTTGAATATTGTAATGAATGGGTTCCTTAAAATGGAGGATTTCTAGTATTAACTTCATCTTCCATATGAGGAAGCTGAAGCTCAGGAAGACAACCATTGGCCTAAGTTCAGATAGGTGTTTAGCATCAAAGCCTGGACTTGAGCCCTGGCCAAACTGAGTTGAAAAAGTGTGATCTTGCCTGGATGACAAAGGGAGAAACTCAACATAGAACTTTTGAAATTAAAATGTCAATGGATGAGTTGTTTAATAATATCAGTGGATGGGTAGTTTAATATTGTAGTGGAGACCTGGAAAGTTATTAGCTGAAATATTAGAAATATCTTTTGTGAGGGACAAGATACAAATGCTCATTATCAATACTTCTAATAAAAATTAAACTATAGATCCTAGATAGCTTAATAAGACAAAACACACACACACACACACAGAGAAATTGAAGATATATGGATTGAAATGGAAGGAAGAAACAAAACTTATTATTCTCTGATGATATCATCATCCACATACAAAACACAAAGGAATCTGTAGACAAATTATTAGAATTTTAAGAGACTTTAGAAGGGTGACTAATTTACAAGAATCAATTGTTCTTCCATTTACCAGCAGCAGATAAATGCTGTATATACACACACACATATACATACATACATATGTACATACATACAGTTCCTAGGAATAAATATAATAAACAATATGTAAGAACATTATGGAGAAAATTTTTAAACTTTTTAAAGGACCTGAGTAAGTAGAGAGATATACCATTTTCATGAATAGAAGAAATCAGATAAAGAAGAAAATTTTTCACAAAATGATCTATTACATTCAATAATATTCTCTCCAAATTCCAACAGGATATTTCAAGGAATCTACATGCTTATAAAATTTTTATATGAAAAACAAAGAGGAAGAAATAGGTGAGAGTACTTTCCCAACCATTAATGCTTATTTTAAATATGTGTTAATAAAGACAGTAAAGTATTAGCACAGGATAAATAAAATGTCTAATGAAGCAAAATAAAGATCCCAGATATAGACCTTTATAATATGTAAGAACTTGTTATTTGAGAGAGATGGCATGTCCACCTGTTGGGAAAAGAGCAGTTGTTCAATAAACAGTGCTGGAACTATTGGTTACCCATAGCACACAAAATGAATCTTGACTCCTACCTCATATAATAAACAGAATTCAATTCCAATTGTCGTAAAGATTTTTTGAAGCATGTGTTTAGATATTTAGAATATTAAATATTTAGAAGAAAGTATTGCAGAATAGTATTATGATATTTATACAAGGAAGGATCTCCTTTTTATGTTACAAAAAGTACTAACAGTGAAAGGAAAGATTAATAAACCAAACTACATTAACATGTAGAACTTCCATTAAGAAAGTGAGAGAACAAGTCATGAACTGGGAGAAGATATTGCAATACATGTAATTCTCGAAGGATTATTTTAAAATAAGTACTCCTAGAAATCAAGAAAAAAAATGGAAAAATATTCAAAAATACATGAAAAGGGGCTTCCCCGGTGGCGCAGTGGTTGCGCGTCCGCCTGCCGATGCAGGGAAACCGGGTTCGCATTAACATGTAGAACTTCCATTAAGAAAGTGAGAGAACAAGTCATGAACTGGGAGAAGATATTGCAATACATGTAATTCTCGAAGGATTATTTTAAAATAAGTACTCCTAGAAATCAAGAAAAAAATGGAAAAATATTCAAAATACATGAAAAGGCATTTCACAGAAGGGAAAAGCTGAATGGTCATTAAACGTAAGAAAAAGTGATCAATCTTATTAGTAATCAAGGGAAATGCAAGTACAGATCACAGTGGGAAGGCATGCAATGTCCACTCAGTTGGCAAAGAAGTAAGAAGGCTGATGATACTATGTGTTGGTAAAGATGGGAATTCAATGGCAATTCTTATACATTGCTGGTGGGAAAAAATTTACCATTATCTGGTAAAGGTGACCATTTACATGGACTACTACTTACAATTCCACTCCTGGGTACTTAGCATAGAGAGTCTCTTACACACACACACACACACACACACACACACACACACACACACACACACACCAGGAGACATGTACCTGAGTAGGATTATGCTTTATAACAAAATGCCAGACACAACCTCAATTTCTATCAATAAAAGAAAAACTAAATTCTGGGATATTCACACAAATGGTACATCACACAGCCATGAATGACTACTCAAGACAACTTGGATGAATCTTAGAAATGCCTTGTTAAGTTAACAAAGCTAGTGGCAGAAGACTACGAACACTATACCCTTCTTCTTAAGTTCAAACACAAGAAACAAATGAGAAAATAAGCAAAAACTCCTTGGAAAACAAAATAATATATTCGGCACAGTGCTCTTCAAACTAATGTGCATATGAATTGATTATTTATTAAATGCAGATTCTGATTCAATAGATCTGGGGCTGAGGTTCTGTATTTCTAATAAGCTCCCAGGTGACACCAATGCAACAGATCTGTGGACCATACTTAAGCAGCAAGATTTGATATGATTTGATTTGATTTTTTTAAAGATTTTTTTGATGTGGACCATTTTTAAAGTCTTTATTGAATTTGTTACAATATTGCTTCTGTATTATGTTGCGGTTTTTTGGCCGAGAGGCATGTGGGATCTTAGCTCCCCAACCAGGGATCGAACCCGCACCTTCTGCACTGGAAGGCGAAGTCTTACCCACTGGATCTCCAGGGAAGTCCCAGCAAGATTTTAATGAATACATACATATGTGATATTTTATGAAGAATTTAAAGGTAGAAAGGTTATGAAATTCATAAAATGTAGGATCGTTGTTACCTGGTGAGGAAGAGATGGTCAATGGGAGAAAGAAGATGCGATGTACTGACAATATTGTAGCTCAGAAATGATATGCTCTATAACCTATACATGTTACAAAGATTATTTTGTACATATTGAATACTGCATAATAAAAACCCACAAACATCGACAGGGCAGGGAACCCACATTATCACCAACAGAACAGATAAAATGAGGAGGGTAGGAATAAGCAGCGGGCAGTGTGGAGCCAAATATTCCATATTTAGAAGAGATAGCTATAGGCTATGTTGTAAGCACGCTGTATTTGTAAACTCCCCAAAGTAAATCACTGGACAAACTTTCAAAACTGTGACAGCATAAAAAATGGGGGAAATCCAAATAGCATTCTGAGCTAAAAATAACTGCAAACTTCTTTAAAATAGAATTCGTCTTTCTTTCAAAGCTTAACTTTTAAATTGATGCTGAAACAATAAAAAAATTTGTGAAAAGATATCTGTAGCTTTCAAATGCAAGGTAAGTGTGCTTCATTCTTTGGCTGTGATTGTCCCTTCCTATATCCCTAAATATTTACCCCCTACATCCCCTTGATCAGCAGAAAGTTTCCTTCCTAGGATCAGGAAGCGTTTTAATTTCTCAAATATCTGCCATTAAAATATAACGTTCCTTATCATCTAACATTTTAGCCATCAGCAAACATCACAGCAGGGATTTGAAGCAACTATCAAGAACTCAAGATACGTGCCTAAGGATCAAGAAGTGGGGTTAGAAAAGAGAGGAGAATTAAGATAATTTAAAATAGAATATGGATGGTGACAAAGAAAAAAATTGCTATCTTAATATAACCTCAGGTTCTCCAAACTGTTCTGATGTATAAAAAGTTGTGATACATCTCTGAATCATACACTCATCTAATATCTATCTGTTCTAAGGAGTAAACAGTATAGGACAACAGAGGTCAGGATGCCTCAGTTCCAATGATAACTAATATTTACGGAGCTTACTCTGAGGCAGGCATTGTTCTAACTGCTTTTCAAGAATTTATTACTATCCCCATTGTACAGATAACAAAACTGAGGCACAGAGAAGGTAATAACTTGTCAAAGGGCACACAGAGCTCTCCCTCTAGTTCCCTGATGCCTCTGCAGCTCCAGTACCTGCCCCTCTATTAGCACATCTTGTGTGCATGGATGTTCCTAATTTCCTCATGAATGGAATGGAATGTTCTAGTTAAGATAATAGGTTTAGGGATCAAACAGAACTAATTTGAATCCCCAAAAGTTGTGTGATTTGGGGACAAGTTTTGTAACTTTGCTGAGCCTTAGTTTTCTCATTTGTAAGAGGATAGTGACAAAATACACATGACAGGATTTTGTGAGAATTAAATATAGTAATTCATGGAAAGCCTTTAACTTGAGGCCTGTCATTTTATGCACGCAGTAAGAATTGGCTGTTATTGTTATTATAACTATGATGATGATTATTAAATGAGATTATAAATTTAAACCCAGGTCTACTCCAGATCTTGTGCAAATACTGTGCTATACCATGTACATATAATATACATAAAAAAACAAATATTTTCTTTTTGTTGCTTTCTTCCTCTCTTATCTCCCTGAATCAGACAGCACTTAAGTATGGAAACACATTGAGAAGAGCTTCAACAGGAACCCAACTTTCAGGTGCCCAAACTAGAAACCTGTAATAGGGAAATTCTCTCCCACTTCACATGAATAATGTCATTCTAGGACTGATTGTTCAAGTTTAAATCATTAGCCTCCAAGGGGGCGGGGGGGCGGGTGGTCTCTGATATTGTTAGAAAAGTATCCAAGATCACCAAACTCAAATCTCACTGTAGCTATTGCTGATATTAATTGAAAGGTGAATAAGCTTAGCTCATTATATCAAATGGCTTTTCCTCAAGTAATAACAAATATGTTATTTTTCAGCAGTACTACAGTTTGTCGTTAAGAACTGAGGTAAATAAGACTTCACAGGGGGTCCTGGCATTGAGGAAAGACTAGATTCTTAATCTGTCTTCAAGGAATTCATGCTCCCTCCAAATAAGAGAATTCAGATCAGTACCTGAATTTACTCACAAACTAACTTGAATTGCAGCCCAGTTATTTCCTTTCTTTGTAAATGCAAAATTTTTAATGAAATAGTAACTTTTGAAAAAAATGGGGAAAAGGTGCTGTTTATTTCAATAGGAGTGTAAAATTTCCATGTAACTTGGTAAGTAGAATAGAAGAAAACAAGAACCTTGGGAGAGGTAAAAATGTACAGAATTCACAGTTCAAGGCAGACTCTCTAACATGCTCATTTTTAATGTTTGTGCTGGCTTACTCTATCTTCTTACAGCCTTGACACAATGATACAAGATTTTATTTATTTTGATCAATGTAGTTTTGACATAATGTTTGGAGGAAGGAGAAGGATCTGAATTATTATTCTCCTCAGCACGACACGACCATTTTCAAATAAATGGAAGAGCCGTGGTCTAATATTACTAAGGCTGAATAATTCCGCCTCCCTCCCTGCCCCCGGCTCAGTGCATGGAAAACGGCAGATTTTCTTCATGCATAAATAATGGAAATCTCATCACGTGAACACACGGAATTGTTTAGAAGGCTTTGTGGAGTGTGCCAAATGGAGATCTAGATTTATTTGCAAGTGGTTTCTGTGCAGGTTCAAAGATAGGGACGAATTGACCAATTATAAACCACACATTGGGCTTTCAACACAGTTCTTCATTAGCATTGGTCAAATAACCCATAAATGGACGAAGGTATTCAGTCAAAATGGTCAAAACAGTAGTCTCACTGTATTTAAATATTATTTTTTTTAAAAAGTATACCATTCATCATTATTAAGAAAATGGACACTACAGCCTGAAGCCCTGAGTTTCAGTACCAGCTCTGAGACTTTCTACATGTATGACTGCAGGTAGTTTACATTAACCTCTTTATCAATGTCACATCTATAAGATGGGGGTGATAAGAGAACAACTTTGTAAAATACTGTAAGGATTAAATGAGATGATAAATGTAAAAACCTTAGTACAGTATCTGGCATATAAGTAATATATGTATACAAAGGTACCCATATATATTATGTATATAAATGTATATATATGTGCATATATATACATTTATTACATATAATTTAGGAAATGAGGGAAATGGAGAACCAATAACCCCTACAGTATCATGTTAGGTGCAGAGCTCTTGAAAATTATGAGCTGTGTCTAAGTAGTAGTAGGACTATGCCTTTAAGCCAGCAATGAATACTTTAGTGAAATAAAGAGCTGTTGTACCTTAAAAGTGAAGCTAGTTATGCCTTCTACTCTGCTTTTTTTTCTACTTTTATTTCTACTCCATATGTGTTTTCTGGCATATGGAAAAGAAGGAAGAAAACTAACATTTACTGAAGGTCTACTATATGTCAGATGTTGCTGTAATGGGCATTTACTTATGTTATGGCAATTGATGGCCATGGCCTTTTCATCAGGTAGGTATTATTATTCCTACTTTACAGATAAGAAAGAGGTGTAAAATTTACACAACTAGAAAATACTGCAACCCAATTTCTAGACACTATTTATGTACTTCCAAAGCCTTTTACATTTCTTTATTTAAGGAATTTACCAAATCTAGTACTGGGTCAGGTTCCTAACTATTTTTAACCTGGAACCATTTCTTTAGGGAAACTATGCTAGGAAAAGTAGTTAGCTTTCTAAGCCAGTCTATTAGTCCACAATAGAAATACCATATATTATAGTAAAAGAGGGGCTGGCAAACTATGGCCATGGGACAAATCTAGCTTACCACCTGTTTTTGTAAATTAAGTATTATTGGCAAACAACAACATCTGTTCATTTACTGATTATCTAAGCATTTAACTACTTTCACACTATAATGGCAGAGTTCAGTAGTCGTAACAGAGACTATACGTATAGCTCACAAAGTCTAAAATATTTACTCTATAGGTCTTTATATTGAGAAACAGTTTGCTAACCTCTAATGAATAAGAAAATATTTGATAAGTTCTGTCACTAACAAACCACCAATGTTCTCTCTATGAGGAAATAATCCCTGTCATGTTGGGGCAAAAGTGAGTGTCAAGGTCCCAGACAGAAGACATATTCGGCAGCCTCCAAGTCAACCCCAGAGGGGACCCAGGGCATGAGGTGGTGTGAACTCAAGAGAATAGTTCTGACTCGGGTAGTTCACCCCACAGGAAGATCTCCTCTTCACAAATAAAGACTGCTCGCCTTCTGTCTGCAGCCTTTCCTTGCTACTCCCTTTTCCCTCAACTGAAACTTCTCTCAAGTCCTCTCTTTACCTGTCTTCCTTCATCCCTTTTGGGAAGTCAAAGCCTTCCCTCTTTCAATCAAACAGTCTTATAAAGCATGAAGGAATATGATTATTTATCCTTAACTGAAACTGACTTATATACAATGTTTTACCTCCTCAAGGCACTTGGACTTATTTATTTTCCTTCTGATGGTGGAACCAAGCACTTTGAAATATCAGTAATTTTAGGCAATATGCATGTGAAAGAAACATTTCCAGTCCCTAATACCATGTTATAGCTCACACTAACTCTAAAGGTAATCTACAAAAATACTCAGATGTTATTAACTGAAAGGCCAAGAAATTTGTTTACGTGGGTAAAGAAAGGTATGAAATAAAGAAACTCAAAAATTTTAAAAAGAAAAGGTGGAACTGGTTTTGGAAAACTTTTGTTGAGTATTGATTACTGTTTCAGTGGAAGCACCATGACCCCAAAATTTGCATCAACCTGAGACTGAAAAATTTTTGATAATCATTATAATTTCTACTTAAAATTCTATTTTTCTTGTACCTTTCATCACTACCATTCCTGATGGCTTAATGGCATAAGCTAGAACCTAACGGTGATAATCTCCTCAAGATTTTCTTATGACATTTGTCTTAGAAATAACTGAGAATAAGGTCCAAGATTGTGTATTTTACCCACTATGGACTATAATTCCAGTAACTATACTGTCCAAACCAAAAACTGGGGTTCATAGTCAGATAATTCTCAAGGAAAAGGAAACTATTATTACTTTTAAAAATTGAGATATAATTGACATATAACATTGTATTAGTTTCAGTGGTACAACATAATGATTCGATATGAGTACCTTATGAAATGATCACTAAAATAAGTCTAGTTAACATCCATCACCACACAGGTAATCTTTTTTCTTTGTGATGAGAACGTTTAAGATCTACTCTCTTAGCAACTTTCAAACATACAGTACAGTATTATTAACTATAGACACCATGCTGCACATTACATTCCCAGGACTTTTAATTATAATTATTTCCCCAACCTGAGGATGTAGGATAACCATAACTACAGAGATGTTCCAATACATTCCCTAGAGTTGCCCTCTTAGCTAAATGGGGAAGATGTGGATAATTGAGAATTCTACATCTATTTTCAAAAACTAATGATGAAAGGAATTCAGGAACCTTGACTAGAGTTAAATCCATAGTGGGAAAAATAAGCATTAGAATATATTTGAATATAATACAAAATGGTGGATTAATTTTTCTGGATTTCTTTTTTATCTATGTGTATTACCATATTCATTATTTCATATTATATTTTCTCCTTAGTTCACACTTGGGCATTATCTTTATATGCATGACTGTTTTAGATGAATTAATTGACTAGCAAATCTAGTTGTAAAAACAAAAATTATCCAATATGTTGAATTAAATACATTAATATCATCTTAGACTATGTCTTCCCTTTGATTTTGTATATCCAAACATTTCTAAGTGTTATCAATTCTTCCTTAACTGTATATTTTACAGTCATCATTTCCTTTTCATTGCTACTTCCAAAATTATAGTATAAACCTTTATTCTTGGATTATTGTGACAGCATTTTAATTTAGTATTATTCAAAATTGTGGTGTGAAGACCACTTAAATCAGAATCACATTGATCCTTGTTTAGATGGAGATTAAAGCCCCTCTCCAGACTTAATCAGAATCTCTGGAGTAAGGCTCAGGAATCTGCAATTTTAATAAGCTATCTAGGTGGATTCTTAAGCACATTCAAGTTTAAGAACCACTGTTCAAACTGCTTTCTTCCTTTCTAATCTCTCCCTAGTTTCAGGAAAGTGTGAGCACTTCTATCAGGTTCGTCATTCTAATGCACTCTCCTTGTCCTTCCACTCCTCTGTAGAGGTTCTACCATGATTTACCATTATTCTCAGGATGAAGTCCAAATGGCTCATCTTGGCAATCAAGGACCCCCACAAGATAGTCAGGAACTACTTTTGTAGTCCTCCACTGTCTCCCGAAGATGACAAGCTAATTCCTAGTTTCATGCATTCAACTCTTTTTTAATTTCCCCCACCTCCAGCTTGGAACACTTTCTACTTACTTCAACTCCAACCCAATTGCAATGCAATCCAAAAGCAAGGCAATTCCAAGTTTTTCCATGGTGCCTTCCTTGATCTTCCCTTTCTGTGAGCACATGTCATTTACCGTTCATACTATTCACGTGGCACTTAATCACAGACTGCCTGTGCCTCTTCTTGAATTGTCGTTTAATTTTTAATGTGAGTATATGTGTCTCATTTTCACACTTTGATCATGAAATTTCTGAGGATGAGAATATTGTGTAACCAACTGTGCTGCAAGCATACCTATAAACAATGAATAAATATTTTTGAAATGACTAAATAAATTAAAAATTGATTAAGTCTCCATGGACTTAACCAATTATTTGGCTTATAGAGATGATTCTTTTGGAATTGCAAATATCCTGCATTGAGATTCCCTAATTTTACTAGCTTACACTTCTCTCATTTTCATTTGCCAAAGAGCTATTCATGACAATGGAATTAATCCCAAATCAGACAAAATGCCAGCAATAGAAGCATTAACACTCTAGTTCAAATATCATTTGAAGAACTTGGTGGCTGGTTCAACTGAGAAGTAGAGCTTGAAGTTATAAGCATCATTCTGGCCAGTCATATAATCACAAAATGCCTCATTTCTCAGTTACAGCTCTCAACACCCCAAATAGATGCTGGTAATTTAGTTGTATGGCTCTCATATCACCACAGAGCCCACGTTCCCTATTGGTATCATTTAACCATAATACTTATAATCGCAAATATCTCCTTGCCTCCAAAGGATTCCATGTCTAAAACACAAAGTCAGAATTCACAATGCAGTAGAGTACATGATGTAGGGCTAGGGTCCACACTACAGTCTGTCAGGGACTAGACAATAAACTAGCTGAAGGATTAGCAAAGGAGCATTGGTTGACTGAAAGACTGGCTTATCTGTCTACCAGAATCTAATGTTCACCCTATTAAACGCTGTAAAGCAATTTGAGCTATTCTAATGAGAATATTTGGACAATAACTGATAAACTTTGCATCTAAATGGTCTTTTTTTTTGAATGGTCTTTTGATGAGGTCTAATTTATACAATGATCCATTTTTTTAGACATTTAAAGTAATGCATTATAGCAATGTCTATGTCCTTAGTTTCTATGACCAAAACATACAGGCAAATTCTCTACTTGAATGGGTAATTTATTTTTTGCATGAATTTTAATTATTTTAATGTTTTATAAGGCTCACAATAATTTCATTATTATTGCTATTTAAATTTTCATAGAATTTTCCTTTTTTTTAATTGACAGAGTATAAGGGGAGTCTTTGGAGTAATAAAAATTTAGTTCAAAACCCAGCTCTGCCACTATCAGTACGAATCTGGGTATGTTGTCTACTCCTCTGAGGTTAATTTCCCTAAGATGTTTAAGAAAAAAGGAATAATAATTTCTACATGAAAGAACTGTAGTAAGGATATAATAATACATGAATGGGTTGAAAACTGCACTTGCTGTATAGTTACTTATTGTCTTCTTCCCCCTAAAATTCAATGCGAGAAGAGCTGGTACATGGTAGGTATTAAAAAATCATTTGCTGAATTAATATAATTAACCCATTTTACTGATCAGAAAAAAATATTAAAGCTGATTTTTCTATATTTTAATCTAACTCATCTAAAATACTTGAGTAAAATATTTCTTGGAAGGGAAAACATTAATAAATTAGTCCTTTCTTCTTTTAGATGCAGGAAAGCAAGACTGCACTTGGTAATGGGAGATGCATATCATCATCAAACTAATAAACATATTGTGATCAATATGTTTATCACAGAGTAGTCTAACAATATCAAAACGCCTGGGCACATTACCCTGATGACCTATGAAGATCAGGTCAGTTAATCTGGTGCTTTGTTAATGACCCATGATGAGGCTGGAAGGGAGTCCACATTTGTGAGTTCTACACTCTTGGATCCCTAATGGTTATTAATCATTTATACAAATATAAGTAGTAACAGAGATCACATCATTCATTTATTAAACAAATGATTTTTGAGCACCAGCTAACTGCCAGGAAATGTTCTAGTCACTGGGGATATAGCAGTGAACAACACAATCAGGTTGGCTACCATCTGTATTTAATGTAGTGAGGTGAACAATAAACACATTATATATAAAAAAACAAACACTCCAGAAAGAAAATGGTGAGGCATGCTATTCTGAGAATTAAAATAAGGGATGTACTAGCAGGTGACTGAAGCCTGCTTTAGATTGGGTTGCCAAGGAAGACCTCTCTGAGTAAGTGACTTTTAGGCTGAGATCCAAATGACATGGAGGAGGAACCAGGAATACAAACATCAGGAGGAAATCATTACAGAGGGAACAAGTAGGCTAGTATGGCAGCCTTAAAGAATGGCTTGGCCAGTTCGAATGAACAGACACCAAGTTACTGTAGATGAGATTAAATCAAGCCAGCGACTATTCAAGCACGTGGGAACTATTTCAGTTTTCCCATTGTTATACGGAAGGTGTTAGATGAGACAACTGCCAAGGAGCATTTTCTACTTAAAAAAACCAAAATTTCTATGGTCAAGATGGTTTGACTAATCCCAATTGAACTCTTTATGAAACATTGGACCTTTCAAGTACTTTGGTAGACAATTCCCAGAGCTTGCCACTTCTGACCTCATGAGTCTGTAGATGTGGCAGTTGTTATAATGTCCTGTGAGTAGAAAAGGGAAATGCAACTCCTTTTCATGTGTGTGAGAGAGCCAGACAAATACGTTTAAAATTTGCATTAATAAAACTTCTACTGAAGAGAGAAAAAAGAAAGATATACAAAATTTAATATATAAAAAGTAAAATAAGGCTGTGGTCCAGAATCTTAATTATAAATATTAGGGGTTTTGTGGAAACAACTCAGGTAATTAATTTCTGTGACAATAAAGATACTAAATTTTCAGAGTATAGAAAATATAGCATACTTGTATTTGTCTACCTAGAGTATAATATGTATATTTCTCTGCAGAAATTTGGAGTTACAATTGATATGTTGACTCCCACTTGTGCAAATCAGTTGTAAAAATAGCTTCTGTATACTTTAAATATTTAATATTTTAAAAAGAAAATAAAACTTGGTGGAACAAACATGAAATGCCAATACTGGGATCCAGGATAGTAATAGCCTTGAAGTGTGATCAGAGTAATGTCAGAACTTTTTGGCATGTAGTTGTAGTTTTTAAGAGATATCATTTATCCTTTGCTATATCCAATATTAAAAACCATATGATAACAAGCCATCAGATGACATCTATATATTATTTCTATATTTCTATTCTATTTCTCTATGCATGTCTAATAGAATAAACTATATATTTCTTAAATATATTTTAAGGATAGGGTGGGTTACCTTGGGTATAATACATACGTTTCTCTACAGAAATTCTGAATTAGAATTGACATGATCCCACTTGTGCAAACCAGTTGTAAAAATGATTTATTTAATTAAACGACATTTAAGTAATATGAATAATTACTACATATTCGGGATACTGGAGTATGGCATAAAAATAACCAAATTCCTATCATCCTTGAAATAGACAAGAGAAAATAAGCAAATTCTATCAGGTGATGATAAGTTCTGCAGAGAAAAATAAAGACATGGGGAATAAAGAATGCGGGAGAGGAAACTGTACAGTCTTATGTGGTCAGAAAAATCCTCTGTGATAAGGTGGTATTCGAGCTGAGACCTGGGGGGAACTAAGGAAAAGCATTAGAGGTAGAGAGGATGGTCAGTGCAATGTCCCTGAGGCAGGGCAGGACAGCAAAGGCAGGCCTGTGTGACTGCAGTGGGCTGAGCAAGTGAGGGACGAGCTCGGGTGCTGTGTACGTGTGTATTTGTGGGGAGAGGTTTTGTCTTTGACTCAGAATGAGATGGAAGTCCTTGGCAGGTTTTGAGAACAGAAATGTCACAGTCTGAGTTACATATTAACAGGCTCACACTCTGGCTGCCATGTTAAGAACAGATCATGGAGTGGCAAGTATGGAGGTAGAGATACAGACAGGAAGCTATTTCAATAATTGATCTGAGAATTAACTGACCAGGTTTGAAGAAGTAGTTGGGAAGATGGTGAGAATAGTCAAGGTTTAGCTATATTTTGCTTGCAGATGGATATCGTGTGTCAAAAAGAAAAGAAATCAAAACCATTTGGTCTTAGCAACTAGAATTATGATGGTGCTGTTCAGTGAGGTTAGGGTGCTGAGGGAGCCCCAGGTTAGGAGACTGTAAATTTGGAGTATGTTTAGGGCAGATTAGGTTTAAGACATCTATTAGTTCTTCAAGAAGAGTGCAGAAAATATAGTGTACTTGTGTTTGTCTATGGGTATAAAATTTAAATTTCCTTATAGAAATTCTGTATTAGGATTGACATATTGACTCCCATTTGTGGTTGGGGCTAGAGAATAGGTTTATGAGCTGTTGTCAGTGGGCAACCAGCTAAGGCAGGACTACAGAGAGTGAAGGGAAAGTTTGAAGACTGAGTTTGTTAAATTACAAGGAACCAAATTGAGTTTGGTAAATTAGGAGGAACCTGGGGAAAGGACAGTGCATAGAAAGAGGAATAAGAAATAGAAATCATCCTAGAAACCAAGGGAAGGGATGGTTCAATCACACATAAGATCATTTTGAAATTTATTGTCAGTAACTGACATTAGGTAGTTGCTTAAGAGGACTCAATAACTTGATAAGCCTACATCTCGGAGAACCCCGGGAATAAGCTTTTTAGCAGCTTGCAGGCTTCAGTAGACCTTGAAAAGGAATATGGTTTGCCTTAGTGTTAGGACAGTTTGGGCATGAAGACCACAATTTTATATTATTTCTGGATTGTAGTGCAAATAATTGGCATTGTTCTTGTTGTTTTCCCAATTATGTGAGACTAAACATCCTCTCATACATTTTTCCTCACTAGGGACTATAGCATTGCATTATGTTAGGAATGTATCAGTTTTCTCCTTGTGTAATTTATTCTTAATAGGAAATATGAGTAAATCATATATTTCTCTGAAGGTAATCTTCACTTCTTAAAAATGCTTATCTCTTTTTGGTGACATGAATTATCAAGAATATTATCACTCCAGAAAAACAAAGTGGGGTGTTTGCTTGTACATAATCCCTTAAGATCACATTGATCTAAATCTGAAACATATAATATTTCTTTGAAATATACCTATATAAATAATTTCTCCCCAGACCTTTTCTTCTTTCTTTAATCTACTCTCCAGAATTCTCGGTAACCAGGTTTTTTCTGTTCTCTACCTCTGCTCATCACCTCACACGCACCTTTCCTAAATATGGGTAGTCAACCACCAAGTATAATCTATGAAAGACCTTTATTCCAAACTTTTACATTTGGAGGAGAAAAGGAAAATAGTGGGCCCTCTCCTAGAACTCCTGCCTGATACACCAAGACTTGAGCTAAATGGAAAATAATCTAGGCAATAAGCTCACATATCAACCAAAAAATACTACTTGACAATGTCTACAACAAGAAAACAAAAGTATGCATATACACAACTGAAGTAAAAGAATGAGCTATTCTGCCTTTAATTATATTTTTACCTTAAGACTTCTTAATATGAGAAAAATTTACCTCATTCAACCAAGTTTAGGCAAAAAATTTTTTAAAAAGAGACAGATGCACAGATACAATGAACAATAAGAAATATAGTAACTCTGGTCAAAATAATATGTGCCAATTGCACTTGTCAAAAGAACTGTAGGGAAATAGGAGTTTTCCCAGCATGAAATCAATGCATTTAATAACTAGAATCTGACAAGCCAATTGAAGTTACATATAATTCATCTTTAAAACCTGCTTAGGGGCTTCCCTGGTGGCGCAGCGGTTGCGCGTCCGCCTGCCAATGCATTACATCGCATTTAATAACTAGAATCTGACAAGCCAATTGAAGTTACATATAATTCATCTTTAAAACCTGCTTAAAGGACCATTAATCAAATAGTTGCTTCACTGATTGTTAACACTGATATTACATTTGAAATTTTTTTTGATGGTTCTGGATATTACCAACTTTTAGTAAATAGTTTTAAGAATCACTGCAAACAGACTGGCAATATAGTATGTTTCGCAAACCTATGAAACTAAACAGATTACTTCTTAAAGATGTCTTTCATTACATACTGATAAACAGAATGAGTGAAGGTCAAAGGAGACGGGGAAAAAGCAGCATATAGACTGAATTCTATATTGACATGCATGACTGGGTAGCATGATACGCAAGAGGCCAGTCACAGGTTTGATTTTGATATGTGTCAATTAACCTCATTCTGTTTCATGTTTCTAAGCTGAATTCTAACCATCACCAGCTGACTCACAGCTCAGCTGGTCTCAGTGGGGACTAGGTCAAATAATTTGTATGGATCAACACAACGTTTTAACTACTTCCGAAGAAACAATTTTAAAGGGTTCAGCCTTCTCATAGCAGCACATTAATCACCTTCTCTAAGAAATGGAAGTCAATTCATTACTTAGGAGTCATAAGAGGCAGTGAAAGGGCATTGAACATTGATATAGAAGAACTAGGTTCCAGTTCCATTTCCAGGTTCCCTAAATTTATGACCTAAAATATGTTAATTAAACTCTCGGACTTTTAATGTCCTCATTCACTAATTACTCTATATTAATATTCTTCCAGCCTCAACCTGAGAATTAAGAGCATCAAGTGAAATGTGACTTGGTCACCCTTGTGTTTCTATATTCTAGAATATAGTTAATGCTTGCTTAATAAGTATTGCTGACTAAATTTAGAACGAATTTGGAAGACTGGAGCACGCTATTCCAATGAAAGTTATTTTACCTAAATGACCATTTGTAGACATTTAATGTAACTTAATATACTTGCCAATATAGATTTTGTTATATAAAAATAAAAATATAACATTTATTAAAATCATATAGAACAAAATGTTACATAATCACATCTCCTCTTACAAACTGCCATAAATAAATGTAATTAAAATATGCTTATGTAGAAAATCAAAATGTATAATCAGTCTTCTATATTTAATCACTTTCTAAAATGATAATCTAATGACCTATGATTTTATAATAGATATACATCAGTCCTACAAAAAGGAGGAAAACGGTGGGATAAATTTGGGGGAAAAATAGCATTATATACAATATGGATGGAAATATAACCATCATTTGAAAGAAAATGTGTTTCCAACATGGTCTAGAATATAAATAATATTAGGAAAATAACCATATAGTCAAGTCAGTTCTTGGTATACTTTGTCTCTACTTTAAAACACGTGTGTGTGTGTGTGTGTGTGTGTGTGCATGCATGTGCATGTATTATTTTATAAAGAGGCACCTGTTTATGCAACAGTTAAATGCCATTCAAACAATTGATTATTTAAAGTTGATTATCTGATTACTTGGAAACCTTTCAAACATGCCTAGAACTGGAATAGATTTTATTTTCTGGAATGTGGCATTAAAGTAGACCCCTTGATATTCACAGCTGTGTGTAATTCCCTCATCCTGAGTATGAACTGTGACTTGCTTCTAACAGATAAAATATGGCAAAGGTGATGGGCTGTCTCTCCTTACTTTATGTTATATGAAATTAAGTCATGCTAGCAAACTTGCTTTCTTTCTATTTTTCTTTGAAGAAATGAGCTACTGTGTTGTAAAGGGTCTACAGAGAGGGCAACCTAGAAATTAACTGAACACAGCTTCTAGGAGCTGATAGTGACTTCTAAGCGACAGCCACCAAGAAGCTAGGACCCTCAGTCTTATAGCTGCAAGGAAGTTAATTCTGCCAAAACATAAGTGAATTAGGAAGTGGATCCAGCTCCAGTCAAGCCTCCAGATGAGAACTGAGCCCTGGCTGACACCTTGATTGCAACCGTGCAAAAAATCCACCTAAGCAATTCCTGGACTCCTGACTCGTAGAAACTGTATGATAATAAACGTGCTTTAAGCCACTAAAATTTATGGTAATTTGTTACACAGCAATAAAAAACTAATACATGGAATATTTGAGGAAGTGAAATCGTTCTGACAAATATCACAGACAGACTCAAAAATCACATACATATATGCATCAAGTCACATAAATATAAGCAAACTGTCTTTTGGGGAGAAAAGAGCAGAATTTAGTAACAACAACATCTTTTTTGAAAACTGGTTGAATTCAAACTAAAAAATTTTGCTTTCTAATAACGTACAGCTGGATAGATTCCACAAACTACTTCATAAGCTGGTTGATAACATCAACAATCTGCTAAGTTTATATCCATGAAACAGCCAATTGCCAATTCCAATCTAAGAGTTTCATCTTGGCTTTAGGATGTGTGTTTGGAGTAAGGCTATAGAAATATTCTTGAGCCTGGAGCAGGGCTATATTACTCAATTCTCACCTTCCCTCCTCTAACCCAAGTCTTTCCTAGGGACCAATTAAATCCACACCATGCAATCTGCATGGACTTTCTACAAGAAAGTCTTTCTTTCATCAAATGTGCCAATTCCTGATTATCAGGCAAATCGCATTAACTATAGCTGTGCTTTACTAATAAATGCCTTTCAGATCAGATGTACATCCTTTGAAAGCCATATCTGGAATTCTTCTATCTGGTCTGATTTAGGTACTTTTCATCTGTACTTGAAGAATACTCCATACAAATCACTGGACCTGGTAATCATGCATTTACTGCTCTATTTCTTCCTTCTTGAGGAAGAGACCTTGCATATTTTTCTTCTGTTTTCAGCTCAGGGCTTGGCACATAGTAGACATTTAATGAATATTTAAGAACTTTTATTTTTCAAAATGATTTTACACATAAATACACACACATTTTCACCTCACAAATATCCAGTTGGTAACCTGGCAAAGATTAATTTGTAAACGTGTTGGTCTCTTTAGTGATAACACTTCCCCTTTATTAAATGAGGCATATTATATATATATTTATTTAATGCACATGGTAAATTTTAATTAACTTTCTCTAACAACCAAAGATGCAGGGAAGAACAACTTAACTAAGATTATATAAAATGAACTTTTGTTGTTTAAATGTTAAACACATGCACTGAATCCATAAATAAAATTCAAACAAAACCTTAATACTGAGCTAGTGAAAACAACCTATGCTGGGGCATTGATGAGCCTCATGAAGAGACCTACCTCTTGTATATTGGTTCTCTTCTAAATAAAACCCTGTCATCAGCTTCAATATCCTACCCTGGTTCAAAACCTATATAACCCTATATGGCCCTAGATAATAACTAATACCAAAATGGATAAGCTAATAATTATCAATTTTCAATTCTTATTTCTGCCATTTCCCAAGCCCATACTTCAAAAGAAAGAACAACTATCTATCACAATCACTATTTTTGTTCCTATATACGACTCTACCATCCTAGGAAAATGCTGAAGTGCTGGATATATAATTCTCCTTCAGTGTAAATGGGCTGTGTTGAGGTATTTGATGTTTGCAGCTAAAGTATATATCGGCTGAGTAATATTCCGTTGCATATATGTACCACATCTTCTTTACCCAGCCATAAAAAAGAACAAAATAATGCCGTTTGCAGCAACATAAATGGGCCTAGAGACTGTTATACTGAGTGAAGTAAGTCAGACAGAAAAAGACAAATATCATATGATATTGCTTATATGTGGAATCTAAAAAAAAGGGGTACAAAGGAACCTATTACAAAATAGAAGTAGAGTTACAGATGTAGAAAACAAATGTATGCTTACCAGGGGACAGGTGGGGGAGGGATAAACTGGGAGACTGGGATTGACATATACACAGTACTATGTATAAAATAGATAACTAATAAGAACCTGCTGTATAGCACAGGGAACTCTACTCAATACTCTGTAATGGCCTATATGGGAAAAGAATCTAAAAAAAATGAGTGGATATATGTATATGTATAACTTATTGACTTTGCTGTACATCTGAAACTAACACATCCAATAAAAATTAAATATATATATATGACCACTGTACTCAGCTGAACTATAAAGATGCTTTTGTCTCCCTGGCTTTGAACTAGTAATATGTAACATCTAGGGTAAGTTAGAAATCAACTTCATTATGGAATGGTGGTTTAGGGCACAGACTCTGGAGCCAGATTACCAAGGTTTGAATCCTGGCTCTGCTGCTTGTTAGCTGTGTGCCTTTTGGTGAGTTATTTAACTTCTCTAAGCTTCAGTTTATTCATCTGCAAAGGGATAACTAAAGCGCCTAAGGCATAGAATTGGTGCGAACATGAAATGTGGTAATGGGTATATAATGTTAAGAAGAGTGTGTGGCACATAAAAGAGCCTTCACTAAATGTTAGCTATTAATAGCCCATCTCATGCATACTCCCCTCTGATGTCAACACTTCAAACTGGGCAGCATATCAAATGTAACAATTGAAACATTACCATTATCATGGTTACTAAAGATATAAAAGTTTAAGATGACTAATAATGTTCTTTTGATAACCTAAGAAGTAATTTTCACATTAATCTTTAGAGAATGGCATTGAAGCTATACTGGAAAACTCAAAACAGTAAAAACAAAAATGAGCTAAAACAAGACTAAAGATGAAAAGAAAATGGCAATGGACAGAGAGAAGACTGATTTCCTGAAGGAAACTATGGATAAACAAGAAAGTGTGAGAACCTAGAAAAAACACATAGAAAATCAAAAAGGGCATTTAAATTTTGTCTAGCCACACTTTCGAATAATCCTCCTTAAAGCATTTTGCCAGATGTTTGAGAGAAATACCAAAACCAAGATTTCAATAAGAGCTTACTTTTATCTTCCAAAAAAGGTATATTCTATTTCATGGACAAGCTATCAGTATTAATAAAACTTCAATCCCTCAAGGACATTAAGTTATACTAAGTTCCACAGAATTGCACCTTCTGAATTTATGAGCACTTTTTTCCCATTATAATCATAAAATGCATACAATGTACCATCACTGTGAACTCTCAGTAGCATCTGTTTTAGACTGTTTTGAGGTGAAATCACTGAAATATACACTGTTGAGAAATGATTAATAACATTGATAACAAGGTTTAAGTTGAGATTAGTTTGTAATTTTTAGTGATTTTTTTTTGTACTAAGGAAAACAACTTCAAACATTTCACATATATTTTCTCTTACAGAAAACTTTCCCAAAGCCACAGTCCAAACATTTTATCTTCTTTATAAATTACAGACATTATCTCATGTTTAAAAAAACCTCAAAATATTGTCCCATGTTCAAAATAATTTGGGTACAAAATGCATTTTTTAAACATATGAAGTTTCTCTAAAAGGAAAAAGATAATAATGACTATGTATTCATAATATTAATAGTGGTATTTAGTCATATTAAACATAAGGCCCAACTTTTAAAATTAAAAGTTGAAGTTATGAATTTGTGAAGTTCAACAAAATGAAACAGGGTAGATTTGGAAACTATACTCTTAAATATATGATATTGATTCCTAGGGAAAAAAAAAACATAGGTTATTAAGCATCTCACTGATAGTATTTCAAAGAGTATGCAGTGAACACTTGAGATAACACTCAGAGTAAGTCATGTTCAACTAACCTCAATTCCTTTTTTGATATAGTTTTAGCTCCGAGGAAGCTTTAAGAGGTATTGATTTCAGCATGTTCCTGACAGCCTTCCACGACATCCTTATGGATAAACTGTGAAATGTGATATGGATGACTGTGCTGTTGGGTGAATTAATTGCTGGTTCCTGGCTGAACACTGTATTCAGAGTATTGCTAAATGGCTTGGGATCAACTTGGAAACACGATTCAAATATAGGCTAGGATTTCAATTCTATATTTTTATCAATGACCTGGGTGGAGATAAGGAAGGCTGGTTTATCAATTCTGTGGGTAACAGAACAAAACATATTATAGACTAAAAGCTATTTTGAAATTTTGAAGGAATCAAGAAAATTGAAATTCAACATGTATACTTGTAAAGTTCTACATTTAGTTCAAAGAGAAATAAAAAATTATAATAAGAGAGAGATCTGGGGGCTTCCCTGGTGGCACAGTGGTTGCGCGTCTGCCTGCCGATGCAGGGGACACGGGTTCGCGACCCGGTCTGGGAGGATCCCACGTGCCGCGGAGCGGCTGGGCCCGTGAGCCATGGCCGCTGAGCCTGCGCGTCCGGAGCCTGTGCTCCGCAACGGGAGAGGCCACAACAGAGGGAGGCCCGCATACCACAAAAAAAAAAAAAAAAAGAGAGAGAGAGAGATCTGGCTTTAAGCAGCTTTTATGAGAACTAACTTATATAAGATGCAGTATGCTGAAACTGTAATAGTTAAGCCATCTTAGACGGCATTCAAGGAAAAGAACCCTCACAGTGGGGAAAAGGCACTTCACTGTACTCTGTGTTGGTCAGATTGTATCTGAACTATGATGCTTATTTCTAATTTATTCTTTAATATCAGAAAACTATGGACAGCCCAGATATCAAGACCAATATTTGGAAGAATAATAAAAACTATGTGCACTTGTGTCTGGTGTTTATTGTCTCTAAAATGCTTGTTTGTTGTATGAATACTTGATGGATGAATAAAGAGGAAGTTTGGAAAGGAGTAGAAAATAGGGAGAGGATGAAGAAATTAAGGATGGATATATTGAAGGAAATTATCAGGAATAGGAATCATGGCTTTTCCTCTATGTATTCACGGGACTCAACAAGCAGAGCACATGGAATAGAGAGGCCTACTGTTACTCCAGAGAAGTACTAGCAACCAATTGTCAACATTACCAAGAGGCAGAAGAATGAGACATAAAGAAAGACTGCATAACAATCAATGTCCTCTAACTGTGGGATAAGTCTGCCTTGTGAAGTAATGAGTCATTGGAAGTATTCAAAGCCACGTGGGCTGGCCTTCAGTAGAGGGATACTAGAGATTGGGTCATACTCCAGAGAGGAACATGAGAAACCACAGACTCTGCCTTCAACTGTCCCGGTGGAAGACAGATTTGCAACAATTAGAAAATACATAGGCGACTGCCATAATTGACATATGGCAGCACAGAAGAAGAAGGCTTCAGTTTATGTAGAGCTGGTTAACACTTGAAATTGAAGGATGAGTGAATTTCGCTAGTTTGATGACACTTCTGCATTTGAGAGCATTTGAGCTGTGGTTCCCCCTGCCTAAAATTATCCTCCCCTCCATATTCTGTCCCTACTCCAACACATTTCTTTCTTTTGCTCCTACCTAAATTTTTTTTTTTTTTTTTTTTTTTTTTTTGTGGTATGCGGGGATCCCTCTGCTGCGGCCTCTCCCGTTGCGGAGCACAGGCCCTGGACGCGCAGGCCCAGCGGCCATGGCTCACGGGCCCAGCCGCTCCGCAGCATGTGGGATCCTCCC
>NC_041221.1:63649960-63660267 GCF_002837175.3 Physeter macrocephalus
TCTGCTGTGGCCTCTCCCGTTGCGGAGCACAGGCTCTGGACGCGCAGGCCCAGCGGCCATGGCTCACGGGCCCAGCCGCTCCGCAGCATGTGGGATCCTCCCAGACCGGGGCGCGAACCCGGTTCCCCTGCATCGGCAGGCGGACGCGCAACCACTGCGCCACCAGGGAAGCCTCTTCTTTGCTCTCTTAAAGCATACTTCAAGATCCAGTTTAAATGTTTCCTCAAATGCAAAGCCTCTCATGACTACCTGGGCCTCCTTGAGCTACTCTTCTCTTTACTCCCAAACCTGGTAAGTGAAACTAATTCATCAACATACAATGTGAATGTGGTAAATACCATCCTGCATTTGGTCAATGAAATTCTTGTAACAGAATGTAAACCGGCAGCCAGACAAAGTACATTGCAGTATATAGTATGAAGCTATCAGTGCGGTTAGATTTGTATATACCAAAAGAAAGCACACATAAATTCTCATACTTCAGGAAGACACACGTGAATGAGAACATCAACAAAGTATATTGTCCATATTTATTAACTAGAAATCTTGGAGCTCGGTATCTTTTTTCCTTCAAAGACACTTGGTTTGATTCAAGTGCTGCTTCCTGAAATCAGGTGCAGGTGCTAATTAGTCTCAAAGAATGTAAATCTAGAGAGGAAGTTAAATGGAGAACATATGGAATAGAAACGTCACCGAAACAAAGGTTCTTTTTGACGATATGCATGGTTTAAAAAGTTTCAAGATAAGAATGCGAGCTGGTGGATGGGAATGTTCCACATCTCTCATACTGAAATGAAGCCAACCAGACGAACCATTTATTACTAAGAAATGTGACTGTCTAGTTGTTCGGTGCTTGAATATTTATGAAGTTTACAGTTTGCATGCGGCATTTCCATAAACCACCTTGATTAATGAATTTAATTGTAAATGTTATGAGCTGATTTCTTAAACTGTATTTCATTTTGTTTATGTGCTTGGTATAAAAGTAAATTTTCAGACTGAATCATGCTCAGTGGATTTGAATTGGGTGACAAGCTGTAGAGCTGTATGATGTGAGCGGTGCGTTAGTGAATATGACTGTGTGAATATGGAGTTTGACCAAAGATTTGGAGGCTCAGCACCAGGTTTCCCGACCTGATCTATACCCTGAGCTGACCCAGGAGGCTACCCAGGGGACTTAGTAAATAAGCACCGAGACCAGATATTGAAAATGAAAAGACTAATAGGAAATTCTCCTTCAAGATTGTCCTTTGGATATACAGAATCTGACAGGGAATTTCACAACTTTTGAGTTTTTAAATAGTGGGGAGGGATAAAGGATGGAAATAACGGAAGAAGCTTGTTGATCACTTTTCCTACCCCCTTGGGCCTTTATTTTGTCCTGTAAAAGGTTGAAACAGAACAAATACGGGCTTGATACCAGGCCACAAATCTCCCATCCTATTCGTGGAACTACCTCTGTCTCTCTTTTTATCTTTTAGTATAAAATTGGACACTCCCAAAGGTGTAGACATTAAAATGCTACGTCTTTCATTAGATCAAATATCCTTGCTCATTTTTACAACTGCCATCCCCAAACTGAAGCAGAGTAAAGTCAAAAAATTTAGTGGACATTAACATTTTTGGCTACAGTTAAAAGAGTTTCAATAAAGATTCTTTCCTCGGTCATGGAAAGATCAATGTATTTAAAGACTCTCTCTCTCTCTGTAGGTGTGTGTGTATTTACTTTTTACAATCTGAAAATGCACTAATTTCGTATGTATTCATATGAAAATTAATCTTCTTTTAATACCCGTACTATATGTTACTCATATCAGCTTAGCTTACTACAGGCCAGAAAAGTCTAATCTTGAAAAACTTTAGACATTTTTATTGCACCTCCCCAGTCCTCAGAAAAATTATAATATTGGTCTTAGCAATCCCTGAAGAATCTCATGTACACCCTTTTCTATCTAGAGAAAAGGAACCCCATCCATACCCATTTAGTCATACCTTTTTTTTCTTTTTTAGGTCAATTCTTTTGCATCTCAAAACACCATCTTCGTACCCATTCCATTTTGATTAACTTTAAAAAAATAGCCTTTGGTACAAAACTTTTAAACAGTTTAAGTATATTTTATTTACAATATTTTCTTTATTCAAAATTGGTCCCTGCCCCACAGAATCCTAAAAATTAGACATTATATCCTCTTTAACATTATTTTCCCCAATATGTTGTGTCTAAAAATGAGAAAAGATTTAGGCAAGCACATGGGCACTTGGTTAATAACATGCAAATGCATTTGTCTATGAAATCTTGATATCCGTATTTATTCCCATCATATTTGGAGACAATTTCTCCATCCTGATGGACTATCAGTGGACCTGACTCTAAGCATAATTATTACACAAGCCAAGACCATCTTACAGAAAAGGCCAGAAAATAATTGGATACCCCTTCCCTTGGAAAATGCTTCTCTTCAAAGTCAATGAATAAGGAAGCTCTAGCTATCTCTGTTTGGAAGTCATAACATAAGCTTGAGCAGTGCAGTCAAATAGTGCTGAAGGAATGTTGGCTTCATGCAAATACAGCCTTTGAGCATGGTACATCTTTGACAAGAACACAGCCTTAGTCCAAACGAAACTGTAGTGGATTGAAAATTGACCCCATGAAAGATACATCCACCTGGAACCTGTGAATGTGAACTTATTTGGAAAAAGGATCTTTGCAGATGCAATTAATTTAAAGATCCTGAGATATCATCCTGGATTAGGGTGGACCCTAAATCCAATTATATGTCCTTAGAAGAGAAGAGAAGGGAAGAGGAGAAACACTCAGAGAAAAAGGCCATATGATGACAGAGATGTTGGTTATGCGTCCACAAGCCAAAGAACACCTGGTGCCACCAGAAGCTAGGAGAGAGGCCAGAAATGGAATTTCCCCTACAACCTCCAGGATGAACAAGTCTTGCCGACAACTTGATTTCAGACTTCTGATCTCCAGAACTATTCTGCTGTTTAAAGCCATCCATATTGTGATAATTTGCTATGGCAGCCTTGGAAAACTAATATGGAATCAATCTTATCCTGGGGTCTGAACTCTTCCATTGTTACCTATGCTGAGAAAGGTGTAGAAAACCAGGTGGGGTGGATGTACATTTGCTCAAGGAGAGGGTGCTAGGGATGCTGTATTCAGAAGCAAAAGCAGAAATTTTACTTAGAGTCATTGAAAGTAATGACCGTTTTAAACAACATTATGCAAAAATATGGCTAAATGAACTTTCATTTATAAGTTAAAGTACTGGCAGTTTTAGGTTCCAAGCAAGAGAAACAAAAGAAAAAAGCTTTATTCAGGATCACAGTGATTGCCATAACATATGTGACAGATTTCTAATATTTCAGAAATTCTTACTCTTGTCCTTTCTTTTTTTTAAAAGTTTTCAGAGGAGAACAAAAAACTGCATTGAGGTGAAATGTTCCATATTTATTTTGCCATTCACAAAGTAAACATCCCTGGGGAAATATGAATTTTAATCTCTGTAATGCTTCTCAAGAAGAGAGAATTCTGCAAAACATTTACTTATCTTTCCCATTTTGCCTCCTGACATGTTTGTGCAAGGAACTTTATATATGACAATTGCAAAGTTTAAATTATGTTTATGATCATTTCCATGTTTTTTAAAAAGTTGATTTAGCCTTATTTTGTTACATAAAAAAGTGAATAAAAGTTACAAAATATGTTGAGTAATTTGGTTTACATGCTTTTCTGATCTCGTCACACATTCTAAGTTGTACCATTAAAAGCTACTTTATTTTTAGAAACCATCCACATTCAGGTAAATCACATATTAAAAGCATAACCATTATGACTTTCATGACCATATAAATATGGTCACTGCTATCAAAGAGCTTTCTACCTAATGTCCCAGGAGTTTATTTGAAATAACAGTGAGAAAACTGATGAAGAATGGGGTTAAATAACCTGCCCAGGGCCTAAGAGCTGGTAGGCGGAAATCTGACTTTCCAATTTGAGCCTGAAGGCACTATACTGACCTTCCACCATCGTCAGTAATCAAAGATTCTGGTAAATACTTTTATTTTATGCTCTAAGAATATAAAGGAGGAAATGGTGATTTACTCCAACTTGGGGGAATTTGGAAAGGCTACAGGCACAAAGTTGCTTCTCTGTTGTACTTTAAAAGACAGGGAGAAATTTCAAACATGGAGGAAAAAGCATTTCAGCTAGAGAGATTAGTTAACAAAATTGGGAAACCTTTAGTGAACACTTCCTGCAGTAGGGTTTTGTGCAATTTCAGGGCATAATGGAAATTTCCACATCCGAATTTCCCCTCCCCATCTCTCACCCCCAGAGAGTCGCTAACCCTTCTAGAAACTATGAGAATCCCCTCCTTCTGGGAGCAGCATCAGATTTCTGGAGGCCTGCCCAAACTTCATGGGACTCAGAGGTCTGGAGGTGGGTCTCTGGTCCCCTGCACCATTGCTTTCAAAGAGGATTCAGAGCATTTGCAGCTGGAACATCCTGTACTGCACACATAATGCCTCAAATTTAAGTGATTTTCCTCAGATCCAAAGTCCTGACCCTGCTCAGATTAATTCAGTGTTTTTGACTGCTAGCAGTAAGGCAGAGGAAAGCATTATAATTTGAGAAGATACTTCCATAATTACTGATATGTCTCTAAACTAATGTGTCATTTACTCTTAACACTGAAAGTTTTAAAGTCGTGATTTCCTGTCTCTTCAATTAAGCATAGAACTCTATGGAATTGACTCCCCAGTAAACATGGTGAGATTGAAACAGGAAAATCAAGAGTATCAAATAGCTTTTGGGATACTGCAATAAACATTCTACCCAACACAAAGTTTATTAGAGCTCACTGGAGTAACCTTTTTACTTTCAACAAATATTTTAAACTTGTACTAAGAACAGGGCTCCTTCTGTGTGCCAGGACTCTAAATGATTTTATAGAAATTATCTAAATCCTTACATTTATATGAGGCAGATATTATTACACTTACTTTATAGCTCGGGAAACTGAGCATCCCCAAGGAAAATTACTTGTCCAAAGTCATAAACCTCAGACCTGGTGAATTAAGGATTTGAACTCTTTTTTTTTCCATATTGGGATGAATCAAATATTTGGAGTTATATGCTCCTTCCCTAAATATGTTTTCAACCAAAATGGAAAAAAATGAGATACATCTAAAAGTAAGTGGATAAAAATTTTGCATGTCGCATTGCACTGTAGTTATAAAAATTAATTTACTTTGATGTGGCTGACCCAAGACAATTTCAGGACGGTAGAATTCTTCTGAGGAACAGAACTGCTATCAAGTTTCGGAAAACACTTACGAACCTATTTGATTATGGAAGGTGAGACTCTCTTAAGTATAATCTAAACAGGAAAATTTTAAATAACAGAAATGATGAAACATTCTGAATGAAGAAGTAAAAGGAGTTGAACTCTGGCATAATGGGAGAGTTATGACCCTGGGAGAGGAGATGGGAGAGGAAAAGTCTGGAGACGGGGAGCCCCATGTTTGTAGCTAGACTTGCTCAGGGAGTGTCTAATAGAAGTCTAGGAGCTCTATTCCATCATTCACATTCCAGTTGACTCCTTTGTGCTATAATTAGCTTGTATTACACCAAAGCTTTCAGTAAAAGTTTTACCCTGCTGTTGGTGGTGTTTGGGGTAATAATGGAGGAGACGTGGAGTTCTGACGTTCTAGACGGTGGCCACCAGGAAGAAAGCAGAGTCTGAAGGCAGAGCTAGAAGTAGCTCTAGGACCTGGGTAAGTGAAGAGAATTGAGTTCTAGAGTGAACTGGCTTGGAACAGATAGGTGACAACTCTCCCCTCCCCTAAATGTAGCAGAGGAATGTCAGCCTAAAAGGGAAGGAAGGAAGTCAGAGTCTGTCCTTCCAAGGCATGGGGCTCGAGCCATATTCTTTAGCTGCTAAAGAAAGTAGTGATGCCAGAAAGCTGCAGGACTTGGGATTTCAGATGGCAGACATCTGATTAGATCTATAATACAGAGCATAGTGGAAAGTGCCATCTGAACAGCATGGAACATGTGTTACAGCAGCACAGAGGATGAGCAGGAATTCCTATCAGGGAGGGGAATCGAGAATATACCACAAAGGATGTAACATCTCACGTAGGCTTTGAGAGATACGTAGTGTTTGGATAAGCAAAGATTAGTGTAAGGGTGTTCAACTCAGCACAAAAATGGCATAAAGGTTAGAATATCAATGCATGTTCTGGAAACAGGAGGATGTTGACTAACTTCAGTCAGCCACATATCGATGAGCAATGGAAGATATGGGTAGAAAAAAAGTTGAGGTTAGAAAGAGGAGGGTTTTCAATGTCAGACTAAGGAGTCAGAGATTTATTCCACAGTAAATAGGGGGCCACTGAAAGTTTTGATAAAGGGAGTAAAATAACCTGGTTGTTGTTGACCTGGGGTCTAGAGGTAAGAAGGATGAAGACTCTGGTTTTCACCGTGTTGAGTTTAAAGGGTTGGCAGGTCATAAATATCAAATCCATTGAGTGTGTAAGACTAAAACTTAGGAAAACCTTCAAGACAAAAGATGTTGATCAAGGAGTGATTCCAAAGGCCTGAAGTAACAATTGAATCTGGGGCAGTGGATGGATGGGACTTCCCAAGAAGAGAGCAAGAGAGATGAGGAGATGACAGAGGACAGAATTCATGCCAGACTTACTTAGGGGGTGAGAACTGAAAATTCGAGACAGTAGAGGTCAGAAAACAAGGTGAGCTTTTTAGGAAGGGTGAGGTGGGTGATGAAGTGGGTTATGGAAGATAAAGACTAGAATAAATTCCAAGGAGCACTACTTCCCCATTTGATGGAAATAGTGTAGATAATAAAGCCATTGTGAATGATTTAGGTACACATAACATATGGAGAAAGAAACTGAAGCATTTAAATTTAAGATGTACCCAATTCGAGTCTTTGTCATGTGGACTTTTAATTGTTTTCCCATTTGTATTAAAAAAAATTCTTGCATCCAGAGTACATTTGAATGAATACAAAAATGGACACCCAAACAAAACAAAAAATAGCAAAAAATCTTCAAAGTCACTACTGCTGAAAGCATCTACACCTTTGCTATTCAGAGTAGGCTGGGGACCAGCAGCCTCAGAATTCCAGGTCCCGTCCTAGACTTCCTGAGTCAAAACCTGCATTTTCACATGCTCCTTAGGCGACTCACTCATTAAATTCTAAGAAGCAGTGTTGTGCATAATACTCCTTTGTCTACATCTCAGCGTAAGGATATACATGACCCCTGTCTTCCACAATATATATATGGATTCCTTACTTCACATTAGGAGATAATAACCAGGCTGTGAGACAGGATTTTCATTTTCAAGTCTACCACTCAATGCCAGATGCAATTAAATGCATATCTCCTTTAAATCTTACTACAACCCTAAAAGGCAGAAGGCACTACTATTATCCCCATGTACAGATATAAAACTGAGACTTAGAGAAGTTAGTAGCTTGAACAAGGTCATACAGCTTATAAGAGGCAGAGCTCAGAGTCCAACCCAGATCTGACTAAAGAAGTAGAATTCTTAAATATGATACTACCAAATGAGGGATTAGGGAGGGAAATATCAATAAGATTAGCTAATGTCTATTAAGTACTTACTGTACGCCAAGCATCATTTTAAGAGCTCAGCATATATTAACACATTCAATCCTCCACAAACATGCTATCAAATAGGCATGATTTTTATTCTTATTTTATAGGAGAGCATATTAGTCATCTCAGACTGCCATAAGAAAATACAGTAGACTAGGTGATTTCAACAGCAAAATTGTATTTTCTCCCAGTATTGGAGTCTGGAAATCTGAGATCAGGGTGCCAGCATGGTTGGGTTCAGGTGAGAATACTCTTCCTGGCTTATAGACTGCTGTCTTCTGTTGTGTGCTCACAAGGCCTTTCCTGGGTGTGTGCACATCAGGAAAAAGAGGCCTCTCTCTCCTCTTCTTATAATGAATACCACTAATCCTATCAGATTAGGACCTTACCCTTATGATCTCATTTAACCTTAATTATCTCCTAAAAGCCCTATCTCCAAATACAGTCACATTCAGGTTAGGACTTCAACATATGAATTATTAAGGGAACAGAACTCAGTCCCTAGCAGTATGGAATCACCATATAACCATGATTAAGTAACGTTCATGATTTTTAATAACAACGTCATGATTAAATAACATTCACCCAGTGATGAATGGTGGAGTTTCAATTTAACTCATGGCAGGCTGGCTCTGGAGACCACACTTAGCTACTAGACTAGGCTCCCTCTGAGGGTCAACAAACAGAGGGCATATTAAGCAAAACATAGCTCTCTCCATTAATGGTTGAAAATGTTTTGCTTAACAAATACTTTTATTCAAATGTAATTTCCCCCAAATATTTGTTTCCTATCAGTTTAACTGGGACAGTGTGCCTTCTCTTTTTCTTTTCCAGTGCCAGGACAACTAACAAATGTAAGGTGGGAGAAAATAGGTCAGATTGTATTGACTGAGTATTACTGGCTTCTAGGGGCAGATTTATTGAATGATGTCCTTCAATTGCATCTAGGTTTTCATAAAACCTATTATTCGACACTATCCTTCACTTTGTATCATTATTTAAGGGTCTCTCCACTCAGTTAAGCCCCTAGAAGTGCCAATTAAAGGTGAGATTAAAGACACTCTACTCATAACCTAGCAGTGGCACTGGTGTTTACCTGCTCATGAATTGACTGTGAGCTGAAAAGAGGGATTAAGTCAGGTGAAGCTCTTTCTGGACTGCTGGGCCAACCAGAAAGAGCCTGGGAGAGTAGCTGACAGTCTGGAATTTTAGAAATGAAGAAATTACAATCAAGTCGAGGTGACAGATATGTCCAATGCTATATACTGAATTCCTTACTCTGAGGATATTTTTATGTTACGAACAAAAATGTTAAGAGAGGAGCATGGGTATGCTAACGGTCAAATCTGTCACTCCAGTCTCATTTCCCATGGTCCCCCAAAACACACTCTCTGCTTCAGCAAGCTTGATCACTCTTCATCGTGACCTAGATACATTCTCATATATACATTTTGATTATGTTCATGGTGTTTCCTCTACTGTCAATGCTTCCTCACCCAGACTTGCCAAATCTCATTCTTCAGCCCAGTTCAATTATCATGTCCTCTTGAGTTTTTCTCTCATCCTTCAAATTCAATTTGACCTTTAATCACACACAGCTCTATACTAATATGCCAGTGGGAAGACTTCTAATGGTCACACATATCTGGTTCTTTCTTCTCAATACATGAGAGGATTACATTTCCCTGTCCCCATATAGATGGGCAGGGCCACGGGACTAGTTCTGGTTAACTGATTGCATATGGAGATGAAGTATGTCACTGTCTTGCTGGCGTATTTAATTACCAGTATGGAAACATTCCTGTCTCTCTTCCCATTGTCACTGAAGTAGACAGTGTTTCAAATGGTAGCTTCCATCAAACTGAGTCCCAAAATAAAGATGAAATGGAACAGAGTACCTTGCTAAAGCACAAGGGGAATGTAGCATGAGTGAGAAATCAACCTTCATTGTTTTAAGCCTCTGAAATTTGTGAATGTATGTGACTTTGTGGGTAGGGGTGTTATTACAGCACAACCTAGCTTATTCTAACTAATATAGTATTTCTGCTTTGAGATTATACATATATTATGCTGTGAAGAGTCTTCATTTATTCCATACTCAACAAATATTTATCAGAGTATCTACTGTGGGCCAGACAATGGCCTAGGCACCAAGGGTACAACGGTGAGAAAAACATAATATCACTGACCTCATGGTGGTCATGATCTAATGAAGGAGATAAATGTTCATCAAATAATTATATAAATAAACACGAAGTTTAAGGTAAAATCAGTGCTATGAAGTAAAAGTACATCTGACCTAGTTGGGAGGACCGAAGTTGGGAGGAAAGCCTTTCTGAGAAAGTGATTTTTTTTTTTTCTTAACATCTTTATTGTAGTATAATTGCTTTACATTGTTATGTTAGTTGCTGCTGTACAACAAAGTGAATCAGCTATACGTATATATATATATATATATATATATATCCTCATATCCCCTCTCTCCTGCATCTCCCTCCCACCCTCCCTATCCCATCCCTCTAGGTTGTTACAAAGCACCGAGCTGATCTCCCTGTGCTATGTGGCTGCTTCCCACTAGCTATCTATTTTACATTTGGTAGTGTATATATGTCCCTGCCACTCTCTCACTTCGTCCCAGCTTACCC
>NC_041221.1:63660300-63713811 GCF_002837175.3 Physeter macrocephalus
CATACAGAGTGAAGTAAGTCAGAAAGAGAAAAACAAATACCGTATGCTAACACATATATATGGAAAAAGTGATTTTTGAGCTGAGTTAAGCAAACTAATTAAGGGCAAACCAGGTAAAGACCAGAAGGAGTGAGGAGGGGGAAGAGCATTTCAGGCAGAGAGTATAACAGGTATACACGTCCTGAGGCGGACAACTGGGCAGTGGGGAGCATGACCAATGTGAAAGAAGCAAAGAAATCAGCAAGATGGGGACTGACCATACCTTGTAGGCCAAGCCAAGGATTTTAGACTTTATCATAAAAGTAAATGAAACGAAAGCCATGAAAGAATTTAAAGATGGTAAAGAGGGGGTATCACTGCACCTCACTGTGACATGGGAAACTCCCTCTCAAGGTTAAATTCGGATGTCAAAACTTGTGATACTATTCCTTTGATAGGATCAAAGAAAAACGTATTCCTCACACAGGTGGGGAGTTCCACCAAGTGAAGGGGTAGAGGACAGCTCTCTGGGAGGAGGTCCAGACCAGAGAGAGAGAGAGCAGAGAGTGAACAGACATTTTACAGAGGAGAATTCCCTCCAGCATCACCTGTCTGGCACAAAATTTAAAAGAGGTGTTCAGGAAGAGTGTGGGCTTGGGGGTGGGTGGAAACAGAGGAGGAGCTGAAGCTTTATCATGGCACTGAAGGGAGTGACAGACATGGCAAGAAATGAGACTTCGAGATTGTCAGTACTAAATCAACATCACTGAAGGTCCAAGTCTCTTTCCAGTCTCTGTAGAGGGGGGAAAACACAACATGATTAATTTTGAATTGCAAAGGATTTTTCTGGGTATGCTGTAGATATTGGATTGCACATCAGTTAGGAGGGTGTTCTTTATTTGGGCACCAGTGAGGAGGATTTTGTAGTAGTCCAGGTAAGAGATGACAGATTAGGCTAAAGTACTGGTGGTGGTGGTAGAGAGAGGGCCTGGAGCATAAATTGCTCTACAAACAAATACAACCAAATCATGGCCCCTTTGAAGGAACAGTTTCTGAGGTTAGTGTTCAGTATTTGTTATGACCCCAGCAGGCCTCCTCCCAGTTGTCCAATTCCCAATTCTCTCCTAAAAATAAGCCTGCAATTTAGCCTGTATCTTGACTCTCCCAATTTCACCGTGGCCTCCATTGCTCTTGAGAGTGCTCTTAAGCTTGAATTTCTCCATGCTTTTTTGCAAATTAAGTCAGTTCCTTTGGGAAGAGATTAAGAACTACTTCTTTTATGGACTGCTTCTCCTCCCAGGCAAAATCTCTAAATCAGGTTCCGGAGATGGGGGATGGGGAGCGTGACAAGCTTCTCTCAGTGTGACTGAGGGATGCTCTCACTCTGGAAGCTGAGCTTAGTGGGGACCTGGCGACAGCAGCCTGATGTCCTCTAGGCTTGTCTCTCCTGGTGTAGAATCACCATCTCAGGAGCCCAGGGAAGGGGGATGAGGACCTCAGCACCCTCACATGCTGTGCACAAGGTGGTGTCTCCATCCCACAATTGGGACAACATGGAAGAGGGAACCCCTCCCTCTCTTGACTGCACTCATCCAGGGCTTAACCTTAGCAACAGGTACTGCGGCAGGATGAGAAATACAGAAGTCCTGCTCCTCCTGGGAAGAAAGCTCTCTGGCTGGGAGGTGTTGAGGAAAGTGAGTCCCGCATTCTTGGCTGTACCAGTCTGGGGTGGAGCGTCCACCTCACTGAACTGGGAAGGCCATGACAGGAGCGGTCTTGGTTCAAATAGCACAGCCTTGCACCTTGGTTACTGAATTTTTGTAGCTGTTCTTGGATAGATGTTTCTTCATTTGCAGTTTGTCCTTAGGACCATTTCCAGGGCTTTAAACAATTTTTTTTTAAGTTTCCCCAGTTTCCCCAGGGAATGAAACTAGTCACCAGAGCCCCTCCAGCTGTCCGCCAGAAGGTGGTCCTTTCCCTATGGCTCCACCTTGAGTTGCCCCTCCCCATTGATTCTGGGCATTGGCCAAGAAGAGGTTGCTAGCAAATGTGATATAAGCAGAAGCTTGCTAAGTGCTCGCTCTGTGAAGCTTGCCCTCTCCTGATGCTGGGAACCCTTTTACCACTATTTGAATGAGCCTGAGCTAGTTTCCTTGGGGATGGTGAGTCCACAGAGAGAGAGGCCCCAGCTATGCCAGGTGTCCCAGACCTTACAGATTAGGCCAAGAGATGGTGGTGTTAGGAAACCCAGAAGGACAGAACATTTCAAGGCAGGGATGCTAAAAGCAGTGAATTCTGCTGAGACATCAAATAAGAGGATTGGAAGATTCATTATATTTGGAGGTACTAAGTTTATTGTTCATCTGAATAAGGACCATTTTATTAGTGAAATGGAGACAAGAGACAGAGTAGAATAGATTCAGGAGTGACAGGAAAGGAAGGGAATAAAGATAGTGAGACAGGCAAAACTGTGGGAAAGTGTGGTTTTTCAGGGCAGAAGAGGAGTGGGGCAGACGTTGAGCCGTGGTTCTCAATTTGGGGAGGTTGTGCCCTCCATGGGACATTTGGCAATGTCTGCAGACATCTTTGATTGTCACAACTTGGGGGAGTGCTCTCATGGGTGCTCATCCTAAGTTGCTGTGAAACATCCTACCACGCACAGAACAGCCTGGGAATAATGGATTATCCAGCCCCAACGGTCGAGAGAATCCCTAACAGAGAGGAAAAATTGAGCGAAGACAAGTGTTTTGTTTTATTTGTTTTTGTTTGCTTGTTTTAAACATAGGAGATCTTGAATATGTTTCGATTCTCATGGAAAATATCTAGTTCAGAGGAAGAGGCTGAAGGTACAGAAGACAAAGGTGTAATTTTCTGTGGGTAAGAATTATTATTATCCTTTCATACAGAGGAGGATACTGAGATTCTGAGAAGATAAGTGCTTTGTCCCAGGTGAGGAAGTCAGTGAATAGTGGAGCCCCAATTCTCACTTTGCCTATTTGACTCTAGACCAGGTAGCTAAAGGAGCTCTTAATATTTTTGCTGTGGTGACAACAATAATTGTATCAACAATGGAAACTTCAACTAAACTAATATTGCATGCTTCTCCTACCTGCTTTCTGAAAGCTCTACCTTTACCCCAACCCATTTTCTTTACTGGGCCATGTTATTAACTTATTATTAAGGCTGAGTATATCATTTAGGGAAGAACCTTCATCTACAGTTCAGGCTCCAATACTCTTAGTCCCATTTGTAACCACTTCCACCGCCATCTGGCAAGCATCATTTCCTCTTTGGGACCCATCTAAGGAGTCCAACCCTTCCTGTCCTCAAAATGCTCTGCAGTCCCAGTCATCACTTGGTGAGCCCTGTTCTCCTATCTGAGGGGTACAGCTGGCTCAAGCGTGCAGCACCGAAAAATGGACCACTCCAAATGAAAGCCGAACTCCGCTGGATCTGGCTCTGAACTCTGACCTTTTCTCAGGTGTTCTCATTGCCCTCCACTCCAAAGGAATGAGGTTGCAAAATACTAAGTATTAGCATTTTATAATAGCCAGATACCTTAATCATACAGTAACAATGAATGTGCAGTTACAGTTGCTAGAAGCACTTATGCTGTACCACAGGGAAAATGACGGCGGCTGAGGGAAGTAAGAGAATGAAAAGCAAATAAAGAAATGCAAGAGGGAAGGCCACTTGGGGCCAAATAACACACTTATATGCTGTCATATCTGTAGAAGAAATCTTGAAAACAGTATCCATGGAGCAGTCCCCAGACTCACCCTAAAAGAGTCCAAGGAACATGTACCTTCCTCCCAATGAATCTGGCTGATCTCGAGGGAGACCAGAGAAGTGTTAACTTAATGCAAGGGAGTAAAGTATGGAAGATGAGAAAGAGCCATGAGTCCCCTTTCTTGTTTTAACAGATCCTTACCTGAGCTATTTTTAAATCTCTTTGGATAGATTTCAAAAACTCTCTCTCCTACTTTTTCCGGTTTTGAATATTGTTTAGTCTCAAGAAAGTCTTGCATTGGGATTTTATCCAGGAGTACTTCTGATTTGATCCCCTTGCAATTCCCTCCTTACTCACTGGAGATGAAGATACTCTTCAGCACCACGTGTCAGATGACCCTACATGGACTTCAGGTATTTCTTCTTCCTCCCTCCCATCTACCTTTCTCCTTCCTACTGTCTTCTCTCTTCCTCTCCCTCCATCCCTTCTTACTCCCCTCCTCCCTATCTTCTTCCTTCCTACCACCTTAACCTTCTTTTCTCTGAAGTGTCCGTAGAATATGAACCGGATGTGTTTGACTCCAAATCCCACAAAATATAGATGACATGAAGTATGACTAACCACCCTGGACCTTAAGGTTATTTTTTAAGATATGCACTCTGATCTATTAAAATGTTAAAGTGCAAAGTTTTCTGGAATGTTATCGAATACATCAATCTATTGAAAAGCAATATAATTTCATCATTATTACTTTGCCAGGTTTTTCTGTGGCTTCTTTTGAAAGTGTATAGAAGTAGTTTAGTTTTTCCCAGTTTCTATGTATTTAATACCACATTACCGGAGCAGAATAAATGGTTGAAGTGGCAGTTTGCCATAAGCTCCCCTAGCACTTTGAAAGGAGTGTATCAGAAGAGAGTATCATTTACTGTTGACTAAAACATTAAAAGACGAAATAATAACATTTAAATCAAGTGCTTTTTGTGAAAAATCCCTAAAAGTCTATCAGAAAAATATTGAAAACACTTTGGATCACAGCCGAGCCTTTTATTACAGAGCTTGAATTAGACTCTGTGCTGTTTTCCACATAGACCAAGCTTAAGAGGCAGGATTAAACGAAGATCTGGGATCCTTTAATCTTAGGACATTTCACTTCTGAACAGTGACTGAGACAAAGATATGGATGACTTATATTCAGCTAAAATTGAGCGTGGAAGGATCACTTTCCTGTTTTTCTTCCCACTCTTAGTATCTCTTTACACAGTTATGGCTTTCATTCTCCTTTCTAACATTTGCACACCATAGGCTATGATAGAGACCTGGATAAAACATAAAAGAGAAGCATCTTCCATGCGGGAACCATATCCCAAAGGCTGATGCCAATAAAGTGATGAGGAGGAGAGGTGACAAAGTGATGTTAGGGAGTTAATGGCCTCACAAAAGAGTCATCTCTTTTATTTATTTATTTTTTCAAGTGAAAATGATGAGGAACAACTCAGCAGATTTTAATGTGTGGTCTCCTGAACAAACTGACCCATGTCTGAGCCGCCTTCCCCACTGTAGATGGTCCCAAAGTGGGCATGGGAGCAGCATTCTAGCTAATATTGTTCATTCCGCTCAAATTATCTATCTCTGTTGTCCCTGTCTTCCCACTGCTGAGACTCAGATAAGCTGGCCCTTCTGCTAGCCTCAAGTCACAGATAATAATATTGGCACAGTGATGAGTGAGCAACCTACCAGAGACCATGGTAGAATCTAATAAAGTAGTTGGAATTAGAGCTCATCCCCACAACTTCTCATATTTAGCAATTATTACAGCAAAGATGGGAATTAGCTTCTTGCCTCCATGTAACTAAAGGAGTTTGATACCACTATGTCTTAGTGAACAAAGAAAAAGATTAATTGTCTAACAAGATTAATCTTTCACAAGTCAGAGTGTTGGATCAAAAGACTTTCTGAACTATCTTGAATCTCTAACATGGTAGACACTGAAGAAGGACACCCATCTTCCCTAACTTTATTTAAAGAAGATTATTCAAACATGGAAGCCATTTTCATACAGTTGTAGACTCATTAGCATTTACAGGATACAACAGTGATGGGCTGATTTTGCCCAATAGGTTATCAAACCCAGGCCCTCACTTGCCCTGAGTCATCTAATGTGAAAAATGACTCATGGAAAGCACTCTCTAATTGGTGAGATACTACACGCATATCAGGGGCTCTTATTTAAATTAATGAGTTATGATTTCTATCCTAATGGGCCCATTGCTACATTGTGTAAATTGAAGCTCTTTTCGGCTGTGTGTTATATCCTGGTATTAATTCGGGCTTATCAGAAGTCTCTCCTCTTCAAACTATTATGTTCTACACACTTATAATACAATAACTTTCCTTGTATGCTCTCTCTCTCACATCCCTGTTGATATATAAATGAGTTTTGCCCTAGTTTTCACACAGAAAAGTTTGGATTCTCAAACAAAATGCCAGAATCCTGATAAAGCTTAGTTGATTCTATTTGTAGCTAATGAGATCAGTTGGAAACCAAGAATTCCTAGAGGAGTGTCATATGCCAGAAAACTTTGAAATTAGTCGTTATATTGCTACATTTGGCTATTTTCAAGTCGTCTGAAGGGTTCCTATTCACAAGAGAATATAACTTTCCAGCACTTTCCTACAGAGAGTACTTTGCTGTCCTCTGAATATCCTCCTGATGTTCCTTGAAGGCAAGGCTCAGTAAGTCCTTCCCTTCTCTCTTAACCTGGGTTAACCTGGGAAGGGTAACCTTTACCTTCCCAATTCACACTTAAACAGGAGATGAATTCCTGGATGAATTATGCAGCTCAGGACCGGAAGGCTGGGGGAGGTTCTTGAGGGCCAGTTAATGGGCTCAAGGGCTTAGGTCTACAGAAGGACAAACTGGCCCATCTGGTCCTGCAAGTCCGTTACTAGCTCCTCCCTCACATGGATATTAACTACATCCTGAGGATCAAGAGAAGACTGAAACTTGTAGGATACACATACTTGCTGCTGAATGCTTATAAGTTCTTGAAATGTGAAATGCCATTACCGAGAGGAGCTTAAACCTTTCAAAGGCATATTTAAGAGGAAGTTTGTTTAGGAAACTGATTTTCAAGGATATGGTTGACTCTTAAGAGTAACTCCAAAGGCAATCACGGTGGTAATCTGCAATGTTTAGTACACTAGTACATTCTAATAGAGATGTATAAAATACACCTTAAATATTACCTTACTAGTGAGTGTGCTTAATAGTGCCATAAATGCATTGTGAGTGGAGCTCCTTTATATAAAAGTTGTTATCCAAAGCTAAAAATAATCACCACTCTTGAGATATTCTACCAGGTTTTCCTTATTGGTACCTATTATATTCTTGGGATGATACTGTGGCCTGGATTATGCCTGAATTTACATAACAATAAGCTAAATGATAATGGAATTCTTTTGTGATTGAGTAATGCTGTATACAAATTCTATATATGCAGAAGCAAAAGCAGAGATGAATTATATTATTTTCTTCACACTGCAGAAATCTAGTAGGAGATTGCATGCTCTTATCTAGGGAGTTACAGAGGAAGTAGTCAGTGGTTGTGCACTGTGCAATTCTAATTTTGTGCAAAGATTGTTATGGCTGGCTGTTCTTACAGGTTGAACTACTAAAGAAGGAATGAGACTATGGGATGAATAAAATAGTTTTAGGTTGAAGACTGTGTCAAAAGCTCATAATTAACAAATGAACACTGAGCTCCCAATAGCAAGAACTCTACACTAGAGGCTGTGGTTGATAAAGAAGTCATTAACCCATGCATTTGGCTTTTAGGACACTAATAATTTAGTTGGGGAGAAAAGACACACAAATACAAAAAGTTAAAAAAAAAAGTATACCATTAACTGCCAGTTCATGAGACAATTTAGCGTAAAAGAAAGAACACTGAGCTAGGAATCATTATATAGATCCTAATCCTGATTAGCCTTGAACCTCAGTGACCTTGATCATGTTATGATTTCCCTGGGCCTCAATCTTCCCACCTAGTTAAAGGCAACTTTTATTGAATGCTCACTAATGCTCACTGGGGTGCCAGGCATCTTACACATATTTCCTCACTTCATCCTCAAAAGCACCCGAGGCAGTAGGTAATATTCAACTATTGGTCCCCATTTTTACTGATAAGGAAACCAAAGCAAAACAAGATTAAGTAAAACATCTAGGATTATACTGCTAGTATTTGGCAGAGGATTCAAACTCGTATTCTCAGTATTCGTTAGAATGCTGTGTGTGTGTGTGTGTGTGTGTGTGTGTGTGTGTGTGTGTGTGAGAGAGAGAGAGAGAGAGAAAGAGAGAGAGAAAGACAGAGAGACAGAGAGACAGAGAATAAAAAAGAGTGAGAAAGAGAGAGGGGGAGATAGGAAGAGAGAAGTAAGAATGTCTGATAGGTTTTTCTGGTTGTTTTACATGATATATGCTCTCATTCATGATAATAGAATTTTATCATGAATTACCAACTATCTGGACAAGCTATAAGACACAGTGAGATTCTGTTCATGTCACGTGCCAGTGCAATTCTAATTTTGTGCAGAGATTGTAATGGCTGGCTGTTCTTACAGGCTGAACTACTGAAGAAGGAGTGAGAACTATGGGATGAATAAGATAGTTTTATTTTTAGTCATGTGCCAGTAGAAAGTCCATTCCTGATACCGCCATGACCACGTGGGCCTGACTCTCCGGTTCAATTCTATACATCATGATTATGTCAAGCACACACATGTTACTTTTAACACTAAGAAACAGCTTTCCCATAGAAAGTCACCTGCTCTGATTTATATTTGAGATGACATAAATTACCCACTCAGTAATCCAACAAACCTGTTTCTGTATAGACCTGAGTTAGAGAAATGTTCATGTTACCTTACAATTATTCCTCATATATAAGACATTGGCTGCTGGTGTATTGATTGCTTTATATCACTTTAAAGTGCAACATGGAGATATTTAAATTTAAACCTACTTTATGATGATAGCACAAACATTATAGTTTAATTTATATGTGATTAATAAACATTTAAATATGTTTTTAATTGAAATATATGGGGGCCACTTCAAATATTAGAATTAAAGCTTTTTTGAGTAAGATTTTCAAAATAGTATAAGCAGAGTACTGCATTGTTCTAACTATATCTACCCTAAATGTTATTTGCATTAAGAAATCTTGAGATTTTTGGTTCTTTCTTCATGACTCATTTTAAAGGTCATAACTTTTCTGTTTTTTGCTCTGTATATCTCACATATCTTTGGATAAAGGCCACATATCTCTGATCTAAGGCTACCAACAGACTATGCACCAAGGTGTGTGGTTCAATATCTTCAGCCCCATAGCTAGTTAGTTAACTCCATCTTTTTTCAGGGGAGGGCAGATAAAAATATAAGAGGGAACTTCCAGCTATTATAATTATAGGTAGTTATATAAACTCATACAAAGAAAACATATTTTATAAATGATTTGAATTATTTTATAATTCGGTCCTTATTTATGATTGTTATAAAATAGATGCTAGATTTTCCTAGACTGGATGCAGATATCTTATTTGTCTTTGTGTCTCTGGAACACAGTTTCTCAATTTTTGTTGAATGAATGAATGAATAGATAAATATATAACCATGATTAGGGTATGCTATTGGAATGAAGAAGCAAAGCTTGCGATATCAGTTAGTACAACCTGGGCTGCCTTCTCTCTTGACTGTTTGAGCCTAGACCTTTGGTGGATAAATTCCTCCTCTATCAAGTTCTGTATTTAGTTAAAGTTTATTTTGTCATTACCTTTTGACTTACCAAGAAATTAGTTTTATTTTATTATTGATATATTTTTTATTTCTTCTTTTTTTCTTGTGCTTCATTTCTGAGTAATTTAAAATTAAATAGGTAAGAAAAAAATTGTACCAGTTATCTTTTAAGAAACAACAGTTAACCCAGCATGGGTCTGAATAAAGTAACATCATGTCTGGCCCAAAACACTTAAGCAATGATGTCAGTTGAGTGGTAAGGCAGAAGAGAAATTTCAAAAGAATCATTCTCAAATCATCAACAGCAATGTTTATTGAGTTCATACTATGTGCCAGGCATGACTCTAAGTTCTTTGTAAGTATTAATTTACTCAATTCGTACAACAAACCTATATGAAAAAGATAATATTGTGCTCTTTATATTTTTGTGTAGCCTCAGCATTAGTAATAGCTACTGTTAGTAGAGAGAAGAAGAGAATAACTAAAGAATAATCCTTTGGGATATAAGAAGTAAATAATGTATTTTTCCATGTATTTCGATAAATTTACACTATCCTTTTACTTCCAGTATCAATAAAATATGTCAAATGCAAAAAGATTGAAATGCTTTCTACCAAACACATCGCAGTTTAGAGTAGTGGCTAAGTGTATTAGGAATACCCTCTTTAAACATCTCTGTTCTTCCATCAAAGTCCATCTCTGAATGTCAGATTCTCACCTTTCTTCTCTCTCTGCCCCTTTAAATCCACAGCCCATAAAATCCTTACTCTGCCCCCAACCCTGCCCCATCACTTCTGGCCCTAAATTTTTATGTCCCACTCAATAAAACCCTAAGCTGCATAAGCTAACCTACCCGTACCCACCCATAGCAGATTGTATTATACAAAGATAAATTTATAGATCTTATGTTCTCTTACGTTGTGACTGATATTCCCCTTCCAGAAAGGCAGGATCTATGTTCTCTGTCTTTAAATCCTAGACAAAACTTGTGGCTGATCCAACCAATAAAGTATGATTTAAGTGACACTCTGTAGTTTCCAAGTCTGGGTCATAAAAAGGACTCTGCTTCTAACAGGCTATCTCTTTCTCTCTGGGGATGCTTGCTCCAGGATCCCAGCCGCTATGCTGTGAAGAAGCTCAGACTAGCCCTGAGAGGGAGAACACGTGGAGAAGAACTGAAGCCTCTTGTCTACAACCTGCATCAACCAACAGACATGTGAGTGAATGGCCTTTCAAATGATTACAATTGCCAACCTTTAGAGTTGTTAGCTGAGGCCTTAGATGTGGTAGAGCAGAGATCAGCCATCTCCACTCTACCTTGTTCAATTTCCTAACTTACAGAAACCATGAGATATCATAAAATATTATTATTGTTTTAAATCACTAAATTTTGAGGTATTTTGGTATGGAGAAGTAGATAACTAATACAACCCTTAGAAAGGAACTCATGACCATCTATCATTCCTTGTATCTTCACCTTGGAGAAAGGGGGGCATATTAATGTTTTACCATCCTTTTTGCTAAACTGCTTTTAAAATATTCACCAAATAAGTTCTGGTCTCATAAATTTATTTTTATTTTTATTTCTTTAATGTATTTATTTATTTTTGGCTGTGTTGGGTCTTCCTTGCTGCATGCGGGCTTTCTCTAGTTGCGGCAAGTGGGGGCTACTCTTCATTGCAGTGTGCGGGCTTCTCATTGCAGTGGCTTCTCTTGTTGCAGAGCATGGGCTCTAGGCACTCGGGCTTCAGTGGTTGTGGCACGTGGGCTCAGTAGTTTTGGCACTCAGGTTCAGTAGTTGTGGCTCGAGGGCTCTAGAGCGCAGGCTCAGTAGTTGTGGTGCACGGGCTTAGCTGCTCCGCGGCATGTGGGATCTTCCCAGACCAGGGCTCGAACCCATGTCCCCTGAACTGGCAGGCAGATTCTTAACCACTGTGCCACCAGGGAAGTCCCTGGTCTCATACCTTTATAAGGCGATATTTGTTCTAGCCATTTATATAGAAATATTTCCAAGTCTTCAAGAAATGGTTTAATGTTTATATCACAAACATGAGATTTGGAATCATGTTTTAGTTATGCAGAGGAGAAAAACTCCAACTGTAAATTGTATTTTGCTAATGAAATGCATCAAAATATTTAGTTGTTAAATACTCATATTCTGTAAAATTTTGAAACCATAAAAGTGAAGCATTTAGACTATCACCTTAAGTTTACTTTATATTTTTCACAAGAAATAAACTAATAACTTTGCTGGAGCCAACTAAAGTCCTCATTAACATTCATTTGATAAAACTGGAAATAGAACCGAACGTTATTCGATCATAAAAGCAACCCTTAATGTTGCAGAATATATTTTTCAGTAAGCTTAGAAATTTGCATTTACTAACATAATTTCACAGTTCCCAATCTATTTTTGACAAGATGTTACACAGACTGAGCAGGCCCAGTGCTTATCAAATTATTTATATTGCTCACAGTACTATAAATTACAAGGAATATTGTGGACATAGTAATAGTAATAGTCTATAATACATCTGTACAAATGATAACTAAAAAGGTAGCAATACTTTCCCATCTGCCTTACCTATACAATTTAAACTGTACATATTTCAGAATAAGGGAAGAAATGTGACAAGCCTTAGGGAAAGGAAGAGTTATTCAACAGTCATGCTAAACGTGGACCTCACTAAATGCTCAATTCCTTGGAAAGTTTTAATATCCTTATTTAAAGAGGGAGGGGAAAAGCAAGAAACAATATAGTAAGGATTACTACTGCCATATCTTTGAGAAGAACTGGACATTGTAAAAAGGAAACTATCCTCCAAATTATTTTAGCATATTAAGCCAACATCCTGGTTCAGGATTACTGAACTAATATTTCGGCAGTTTTCTGAGCAGCATTCAGCATGAAGCAATGTGTTCAGGTGGGCGATTCAGACTCAAAGGTAGTGGTGAAAAAGCAGGAAAGACTAAAAAGTCAAAAATGGATGTTATTAATAGAGATGGCAAATCTAAAGATATTTTAGCCCAGACTGTGGCACTAACATATTGAATAAGAATTCATTCTTATTCCCAAAGACCCAGTTGCAAAAAGTTACTGACCTGAAGACACCCTCCTTATCTTTCAAGATTTTACTACAGTACTTAGTAAGAGATCACTTTTCAGACAGATTCAGAAGAATGACATATATGTGCTGTAAGCCCTTTTCTTTTTGGTTCCCTTAGTGAAGATTAGTGATTACCTGCATTAAGTAAATTCATGCATGTGAATGATACACAGGGCAATGCCTGGAATATAAGGGATGCACAAAAATATTTGTTTAAATCTTCTATCAGAAATTATGTAACAGGTATCAGATTCATAATGTACAGCTGTATTAAACCTAGAAGAATATATTCTCTGAATTTGGACATTTTTCCCAAGTTGGAAACCAGAAATGTTCAAAACACTTTGTGTGCATAGGTATTTGTAATGGTGAAAATTTGAAAATAACCTGTTACAAATGCAATGAAATTAAAGCAATAAAATATTAATCTGCAAACTAATCATTATCTGGAAGAATTTTTATGATACCAAACAACACATTAAGAATGTTAAATAAAAATACTAAGTGAATTGCTATAGCTTTGTAATATAGCTATAGTAATCAAAATAGTATGGTATTGGCATTAAAAACAGACATATAGATCAATGGAATAGAATAGAGAGCCCAGAAATAAACCCATGCATATATGATCAATCAATTTTTGACAAAGTTGCCAAAAATACACAACGAGAGAAGATAGCCTTTTCAAAAAATGGCCTGGAAAAACTGTATATTCACATGCAAAATAATTAAATTGGACCCCTATCTTACACAATAAACAAAAATCAACTCAAAAGGGATTAAAGACTTAAACATAAGAACTGAAACCATAAAACTCTTAAAAGGAAACATAGGGAAAATCTCCTTGACATTGGTCTTGGCAATGGTCTTTTGGATTTGACAGCAAAAAGAAAGGCAACAAAAGTAAAGATAAACATGTTGGGACTACATCAAACTAAAAAGCTTCTGCACAGCAAAGGAAACCATAAACAAAATGAAAAGGCAATCTAGGGAATGGGAGAAAATATTTGCAAACCAGATGTCTGATAAGGGGTTAATACCCAATATATATAAGGAACTCATACAACTCAATAGGACAAAACTAAATAACCTAATTAAAAAATGGGTGAAGAACATAAACAGACATTTTTCCAAAGAAGACATACAAATGGCCAACAGGTACATGAAAAGGTGCTCAGCATCACTAATCAGGAAAATGCAAAATATGCAAATGCAAAAATAAGTGTGAGATATCACCTCACACCTATTAAGAAGTCTATTATCAAAAAGACAAGAGGTAAATGTTGGTGAGGATGTGAAGATAAGGGAAGCCTTGTATGCTGGTGAAAATGTAAACTGGTACAGCCACTGTGGGAAACAGTATGGAGGTTCCTCAAAAAATTAAAATTAAAACTACCATATGATCCAGTAATCCCACCTGTGGATGTATATCCAAAAGAAATGAAATCATTATCACAAAGAGATATGAGTACTTCCATGTTCATAACAGCATTATCTACAATAGTCATCTTATGGAAACAACCTAAATGTCCGTTGATGGGCAAATGGATGAAGAAAATGTTGTATATATACAGTGTAATATTATTCAGCCTTTAAAAAAAGGAAATCCTATCATTTGATGAACCTGAAAGGCATTATGCTAAGTGAAATAAGCCAGATAGGGAAATACAAATATGACTTGGTATTATTTATATGTGAAACTTAAAAAAAAAAAAAGCTGAAGTCATAAAAATAGAGAGTAGAATGGTTCTTAACAGGGGTTGGGGGAAATAGGGAGAGGTTGGCAAAAGGGTACAAATGTTCAGTTACAAGATGAGTAAGTTCTGAGGATTTACAGTACAGTAAGGCAACTATAGTTAATACTGTATTGTATACTTGCAATTTTCTAAGAAAGTAGATCTTAAGCATTCTCATAAAAGAAAAAGGTAACTGAGGTAATGAAAATTAATTAACTTGACTGTGAGACTCATTTCACAGTGTATACATATATCAAACTATCACACTGTACACTTTAAATATATTACAATTTTATTTGTTAATTATACCTCAATAAAGTTAAAAAATACTAAGTGAAAAACAATGTGACATATAAAAAAGTTATATTATCTCAATTTTTAATTATAAATTTATATTAAAATATTATTGCATATGAATAAAATTATGTAAATACCTAAAATATACAAAGGAATACAAAATATTAGTAGTAGTGTTCCCTGAGTAGTACAGTAAAATTATTTTAAATTTTCTTTTTTACACTTTTCTATATTTTCCAAATTCTCTTCAGTGAACATGGCTTATATAAATTGTTTTAAAAAATAACTGATTTCTAAGATTCCAACATAAATATTTACAGATATTTTCCCCTAGACTGGCATAAAGTTTACACTTGCTGAAGTTTAAAACAAAGCAAGTATACTGGAATAAAAAAATACATTAAAGTGACTGCAATGAGTACAATCAAATTGTCTTTTATATACCTACTCTAAAATCATCCATGGCAGTATTTAATATATGAAACTTAGTTATAAATACTTGTATATGCATAAGCACTAGGGTAGTTGTGCCTCAGGGGAGGGACTGGAAAATGGAGAATATGGGATAAGAAAAAGATACTCTAATATATCTTCTTGTTTGAATTTTTATCACATGCACATGACATTTTTTCAAAATTAAAACATTATGTATAGAGGACCTTCAAGATGGCAGAAGAGTAAGACGTGGAGATCACCTTCCTCCCCACAAATACATCAAAAATAAATCTACATGTGGAACAACTCCTACAGAACACTTACTGAATGCTGGCAGAAGACCTCAGACTTCCCAAATGGCAAGAAACTCCCCATGTACCTGGCCATATGGCTGACAGGGTCTTGGTGCTCCGGCTGGGTGTCAGGCCTGAGCCTCTGGGGTGGGGGACCTGAGTTCCAGACACTGGACCACTAGAGAACTCCTGGCCCCATATAATATCAATCGGCCAGGGCTCTCCCAGAGATCTCTGTCTCAACGTTAAGACCCAACTCCACTCAATGACCAGCAAGTTCCAGGGCTGGACACCCCATGCCAAACAACTAGCAAGACAGGAACACAACCCCACCCATTAGCAGAGAGGCTGCCTAAAATCATACTAAGCTCACAGAAACCCCAAAACACACCACCGGACAAGGTCTTGCCCACCAGAAAGAAAAATTCTAGCCTCATCCACCAGAACACAGGCACGAGTCCCCTCAACCAGGAAGCATACACAAGCCACTGAATCGAACTTACCCACTGGGGGCAGACACCAAAAACAATGGTAACTATGGACCTGCAGCCTGCGAAAAGGAGACCCCAAACACAGTAAGTGAAGCAAAACGAGAAGACAGAGAAACGCACAGCAGATGAAGGAGCAAGGTAAAAACTCACCAGAACAAAAAAATGAAGAGGAAATAGGCAGCCTACCTGAAAAAGAATTCAGAGTAATGATAGTAAGGATGATTCAAAATCTTGGAAATAGAAGGGAGAAAATACAAGAAACCTTTCACAAAGACCTCGAAGAACTAAAGAGCAAACAAACAATGATGAACAAAAAAATGAATGAAATAAAATATTCTCTAGAAGGAATCAGTAGCAGAATAACTGAGGCAGAAGAACAGATAAGTGACCTGGAAGATAAAATAATGGAAATAACTACTGCAGCCAAGACACATATTAATCAAACTATCAAAAATTAAATACAAAGAAAAAATATTAAAAGCAGCAAGGGAAAAGCAACAAATAAAACACAGGGACTCCCCATAAGGTTAACAGCTGATCTTTCAACAGAAACTCTGCAAGCCAGAAGGGAGTGGCAGGACATATTTAAAGTGATGAAAGGGAAAAACCTAAAACCAAGATTACTCTACCCAGAAAGGATCTCATTCAGATTTGACAGAGAAATTAAAACCTTTACAGACAAGAAGAAGTTAAGAGAATTCAGCACCACCAGACCAGCTTTACAACAAATGGTAAAGGAACTTCTCTAGACAGGAAACACAAGAGAAGGAAAAGACCTACAATAATAAATCCAAAGCAATTAAGAAAATGGTAATAGGAATAAACATATCGATAATTATCTTAATGTAAATGGATTAAATGCTCTAACCAAAAGACACACTGGCTGAATGGATACAAAAACAAGGCCCATATATATGCTGTCTACAAGAGACCCACTTCAGACCTAGGGACACATACAGACTGAAAGTGAGGGAATGGAAAAAGATATTCCATGCAAATGGAAATCAAAAGAAAGCTGGAGTAGCAATTCTCATATCAGACAAAATAGACTTTAAAATAAAGACTATTACAGGAGACTAAGAAGGACACTATATAATGATCAAGGGATCGATCCAAAACGAAGATATAACAATTGTAAATATTTATGCACCCAACACAGTAGCACCTCAATACATAAGGCAAATGCTAACAGCCAAAAAAGGGGAAATTGACAGTAACACAATCATAGTAGGGGACTTTAACACCCCACTTGCACCAACTGACGGATCAACCAAAATGAAAATAAATAAGGAAACACAAGCTTTAAATGACACATTAAACAAGATGGACTTAATTGATATTTATAGGGCATTCCATCCAAAAACACATTCTTCTCAAGTGCTCATGCAACATTCTCCAGGATAGATCATATCTGGGGTCACAAATCAAGTCTTGATAAATTTGAGAAAATTGAAATCATATCAAGTATCTTTTCAACCACAACGCTATGAGACTAGATATAAATTACAGGAAAAAAACTGTAAAAAATACAAAAACATGGAGGCTAAACAATATGCAACTAAGTAACCAAGAGATCACTGAAGAAACCAAAGAGGAAATCAAAAAATACCTAGAAACAAATGTTAATGAAAGCACGATGACCCAAAACCTATGGGATGCAGCAAAAGCAGTTTTAAGAGGGCAGTCTATAGCAATACAATCCTACCTCAAGAAACAAGAAAAATCTCAAATAAACAATCTAACCTTACACCTAAAGCAATTAGAGAAAGAAGAATAAAAAAACCCCCAAAGTTAGCAGAAGGAAAGAAATGATAAAGATCAGATCAGAAATAAATGAAAAAGAAATGAAGGAAATGATAGTAAAGATCAATAAAAGTAAAGGCTTGTTCTTTGAAGAGATAAAATAAATTTATAAACCATTAGCCAGACTCATCAAGAAAAAAAGGGAGAAGACTCAGATCAACAGAATTAGAAATGAAAAAGCAGAAGTAACAACTGACACTGCAGAAATATAAAGGATCATGAGAGATTACTACAAGCAACTATATGCCAATAAAATGGACAACCTGGAAGAAATGGACAAATTCTTAGAAAAGCACAACCTTCTGAGACTAAACCAGGAAGAAATAGAAAATATAAACAGACCAATCATGAGCACTGATATTGAGACTGTGACTAAAAATCTTCCAACAAACAAAAGGCCAGGACCAGATGGCTTCACAGGCGAATTCTAGCAAACATTTAGAAAAGAGCTAACACCTATCCTTCTCAAACTCTTCCAAAATAGAGCAGAGAGAGGAACACTCCCAAACTCATTCTACGAGGCCACCATCACCCTGATACCAAAACCAGACAAAGATATCACAAAAAAAAGAAAACTACAGGCCAGTATCACTGATGAACATAGGTGCAAAAATCCTCAACAAAATACTAGCAAACAGAATCCAACAACACATTAAGAGGATCATACACCATGATCAAGTGGGGTTTATCCCAGGAATGCAAGGATTCTTCGATATATGCAAATCATCAATGTGATACACCATATTAACAAGTGAAGGATAAAAACCATATGATAATCTCAATAGATGCAGAACAACCTTCTGACTAAATTCAACACCTCTTTATGATAAAAACTCTCGGGGCTTCCCTGGTGGCGCAGCGGTTGCGCATCCGCCTGCCGATGCAGGGGAACCGGGTTCGCGCCCCGGTCTGGGAGGATCCCACGTGCCGCGGAGCGGCTGGGCCCGTGAGCCATGGCCGCTGAGCCTGCACGTCCGGAGCCTGTCCTCTGCAACGGGAGAGGCCACAGCAGAGGGAGGCCCGCATACCACAAAAAAAAAAAAAAAAAAAAAAACAACTCTCCAGAAAGTGGGCATAGAGGGAACCTACCTCAACAAAATAAAAGCCATATAGGACAAACCCACAGCCAATATCATTTGCAATGATGAAAAACTGAAAGCATTTCCTCTAAGATCAGGAACAAGACAAGGGTGCCCACTCTCGCCAATATTATTCAACATAGTTTTGGAAGTCCTAGCCATGGCAATAAGAGAAGAAAAAGAAATAAAAGGAATCCAAATTGGAAAAGAAGAAGTAAAACTGTCAGTGTTTGCAGATGACAAGATACTATACATAGAAAATCCTAAATATGCCATCAGAAAACCACTAGAGCTAATCAATGAATTTGGTAAAGTAGCAGGATACAAAATTAATGCACAGAAATCTCTTGCATTCCTATATACTAACAATGAAAAATCAGAAAGGGAAATTAAGGAAACACTTCCATTTACCACTGCAACAAAAAGAATAAAATACCTAGGAATAAACCTACCTAGGGAGATAAAAGAACTGTATGCAGAAAATTATAAGACACTGATGAAAGAAATTAAAGATGATACAAACAGATGGAGAGATAGTCCACGTTCTTTGATTGGAAGAATCAAAACTGTGAAAATGACTATACTACCGAAAGCAATTTACAGATTCATTGCAATCCCTATCGAACTACAAATGGCTTTTCTCACAGAACTAGAACAAAAAATTTCACAATTTGTATAGAAACACAAAAGACCCTGAATAGGCAAAGTAATCTTGAGAAAGAGAAACAGAGCTGGAGGAATCAAGCTCCCAGATTTCAGACTATACTACAAAGCTACTGTAATCAGGACAGTATGGTACTAGCACGAAAACAGAAATATAGATCTCCCTAACACCATACACAAAAATAAACTCAAAATGGATTAAAGACCTAAATGTAAGGCCAGTCACTATGAATCTCTTAGAGGAAAACATAGGCAGAACAGTCTATGACATAAATCATAGCAAGATCCTTTTTGACTCACCTCCTAGAGAAATGGAAATAAAAACAAAAATAAACAAATGGACCTAATGAAACTTAAAACTTTTGCACCACAAAGGAAACCATAAGCAAGACGAAAAGACATCCCTCAGAATGGGAGAAAATATTTGCAAAGAAAGCAACTGACAAAGGATTAATCTCCAAAATATACAAGCAGCTCATGCAGCTCAATATGATAAAAACAAACAGCACAATCCAAAAATGGGCAGAAGACCTAAATTGACATTTCTCCAATGAAGATAGACAGATTGCCAGCACACACATGAAAGGATGCTCAACATAACTAATCATTAGAGAAATGCAAATCAAAACTACAATGAGGAATCACCTCACACCAGTCAGAACGGCCATCATTAAAAAAATCTACAAACAATAAATGCTGGAGAGGGTGTGGAGAAAAGGGAACCCTCTTGCAATGTTGGTGGGAATGTAAATTGATACAGCCACTATGGAGAACAGTATGGAGCTTCCTTAAAAAATTAAAAATAGAACTACCATACAACCTAGTAATCCCACTACTGTGCATATACCCTGAGAAAACCATAATTCAAAAGAGTCATGTACCACAATGTTCATTGCAGCACAATTTACGATAGCCAGGACATGGAAGCAACCTAAGTGTCCATCGACAGATGAATGGATAAAGAAGATGTGGCACATGTACACAATGGAATATTACTCAGCCATAAAAAGAAATGAAATGGAGTTATTTGTAGTGAAGTGGATGGACCTAGAGTCTCTCATACAGAGTGTAGTAAGTCAGAAAGAGAAAAACAAATACCATATGCTAACACACATATATATGGAATCTAAAAAAAAAAAAGAAAGGGAATCTAGAAAAAAAAAAAAGAACGTTCTGAAGAACCTAGGGGCAGGACAGGAATAAAGATACAGACATAGAGAATGGACTTGAGGATATGGGGAGGGGGAAGGGTACGCTAACACAACATTGTAAAACAATTATACTCCAATAAAGATGTTAAAAAAATGTTATGTATAATAATAGTCGACAAGGTTATGTGTCCAATCCACCTAGCTAGTGATCATTTCAATTTTAACAGGTATTTCTCCCAGGCAATGTTTGCTTGGCAGTTCAACTGGCATATGCAGCCCGAGCAGCAAATCAGTTATTCTGTTCAGTGGGTGCCTGCCAACTTGCAGGAACAAGCTGCCCAATCCAAGTCCATTCTGCTCAAAATAGGAAGGAAATCCCTTAGGGATATCACAGAAATTGGCCTGACTCTGCTCATTCTTCCAGCTTTCAGTACACTGCAGGGATAACTCAGCTCCTCTTTGGCCAAGCCTGAGAATTCCACCCAATATGGGAGTTGTCCTGCTTAATATATTGTCCCACTCATTTTAATCATAACACGAGCCAGCTATGAGGACCTCCTCTCTGTAGCAGGCAGGTGCTGGGCTATTTCTCATACAGATCCTCTTCCTACTGCAGCCATCCTTTTATCCTCCCACAGTGGAAAGTCCTCTATTATACAGAACCTCTCCTTCCTTTAAAACCATCCCTCCCACCCACCTGAAGTTCCCTTTATTCAGATCTCCCTTCTCCTTGGGAAGATGTACCACCAAATAAGGTCTACATGTTCTCTTTGTGGGACTGCTGCTACTTATTAAAAGGAGTACTTGAATTTCTTTGTATTCTGTTCCCTAAGTCCTTTTGTGTTGCAATCAGAGGAGGCTGTGCTTCACTTCCTCACTGATAAAGTTATCTGATACTCTTCTGGAAAGAAAAATGGAAAGAAAAATAAGAGCTCACCTCTAAGACCTCTTGCACTTCTAGGCCCCACAAACAAAGATAGAAAGGCAAGTGACTCAAGTTTGAATTGGACAATGATACAAAGGCAAGAGCCCTAAATTTTGGTGAATGGACCAGGTCTTAGGTGACAGGAAACCCTGAATAATAAAGCAGAAGGCCACCACATCAATAGGACATAGACATACAGCAGGAGTAAATGAGTTCTGGGTGGGCCCAAGCAAGCATTATGTTAAATTAATCAACAGCTTTCAGTCCACAGGACAGTTCTGGGGCCCCTGACCACTTGGAGAAAGCCCTTGCCCCCTTGCCTTTTCTCACAAAGACTCCAGCTCCTAGAACCCGTCAGTCCGGTGCCTTAGTCTTGTTGTGGCCTGGGCTGTACCTTAACCATAGCAGAGACCTCATTTTAGACTGATGTTTTAAAAGTTTTTAGTAACCTTATAGTACACACACACAGTGAAATACACAAGAAACAATATGTGCGTGTACGTGTGTGTTTGTGGGACATGTGGGGGAAAAGAGGAGAAGCAGAGGTAGGTTTATGGTGAAGGTGATGAAGCTTAAGAGGCAGGGCTCTCTGTTTGCATAAGCACCTTCCAAGGCTCTGGGGTCGGGCCCTGGCAATGCGTTTATTTAGATCTATGCTTTTGTAAAATTGTGGAAGTAAAATAAAAATTCTTCCAGTCTCAAGAAGTGAATTTGGAGAGATGCTCTGAATGTTTCAATAAGACAGGTGAGAAATGACTGACTCCTGATTTGTACATACGTGAAAGATACATTTTTTAATCCTTAAATGTTTAATTAAAGAACCAAGGGAGAAATAAGAGAAAATTTTGTCATTGGAATTATGGGAAAATGAAATGACTGAATGAATAATAGAAATTGTTCAGCTATCAAGCAGCAAATTGTAACAGTTTTTTCAGATTATCTCAGAAGTGATAATTTATTAAAAGGAAGAGAGAAAATTTCAAATAGAAATGATGAACTGGTTCTTGGATTGCTTAACAATTGAATTAATGAAAAAGAGTGAATCAAACTAACACACTGAAAAATTTTTAAATTTTTGTCAGATTTGACATAAATTGCTGACCTTGATGAAGTTGATCTAAAACTCATCTAAACCAATTGTGACACTATAGTGAGGACCTCAGTGACAAATGGCTAAGCCAGTTAAACCAGGAGTATATAAGATTAGTCATCACACACACACCAAAATGCCCCAAAATCTTACAGCTCAAAAATGAAAGAAACATATTAAAGATTTCTCCAAATTCGACAGCTTTAGCAATTTATATGACATTCATTACCTAACTTTTCTAAACAATTAATAATTTTAAGAAACAACTATCCTAAAGAAAAGTCTGAATTATCTCCTAACTTTTCCATAGAAAGCATTATAATATCAGTGTCATTTTAACATACATACACTACTGTATGTAAGATAGAGAACCAACAAGGACCTACTATATAGCACGATATTCTGTGATAACCTGTATGAGAAAAGAATCTGAAAAAGAATTATATGTATATGTATACCTGAATCACTTTGCTGTACACCTGAAACCAACACAACATTGTAAATCAACTATACTCCAAAAAAATTTTTAAAAAATAGACAATCAAATAATATGCAGCCAAAAGTGTAAGGAAAAGGTATTATGGAATTATGTTGGGCAGTTAATAATACATTATGACTTTTAATACTTTGTGATATTTGTGATATATGCCAACTCGAGTTTGTAATTTCTCATGATTTCTTTTCTCATTTTCAGCATCTACTTTGGACCTGATTTATAGTATACTAGAAATACTTATTTTTGCTCTTAAGGAGGACACCATTACTGAAGTAGCTTCAGGGCCAGGCCTCAGCTGCCCTCTCCCCTCAAACCTGCATCTGCTCTGTAGAGGAGACTAAAGACTGGAAAGGAGGAGACAGGAACATGCACATAAGGGCCTCTGGAACCCAGAGAAGCCAAGGCCTTAAAGAAAGAGACAGAATTAGAGTCACTTCTCTTAAGAGGGAAGAAGCATTGAAGAATAGCAGAAAGAGGCTTGGCTCAAAAGGTCATACAATATTTCCTCTCTACCTTCATTTTTTATTAACATATGGCAATTGAAGCTCTTTCTATGTTCCACTCCAGACCCAAAGATTATGCTCTCATTCTCCATCTTGGCCAAAAATCTCAGACAGGTGGGAACAAGATTTAATTTCCTTTATCTCAGTAATATTCTAAGTCCCCCAAAGCTTCATTTCACAGACTTGAAGATTTTAACCAATACTGTTTTCAAGGCTTGAAATAAGACTGAATAACCACTCTCCCCTCACACCTGTCCACTCACACCTTTATGTACTCACCCACACCCACAGCACTTACATGCCCCGCTCTGCTCTCCTAGCAGCCTAGAGAAGGGAATTTTCACTAGAAAACACTGGTGTCAAGCCATACCAAAAGAAGGAAAATAATGGTACATAAAAACAGGCTGGTGTCCAACATGCAGATTCTTTATCCTCATTTAACTTTAGAATCAGAAAGATAAGTCTCTCCCAAGTTTAGAAACCTCCATTGTGAAATCAGATTCCTTAAATTTTCCTATTTGGCTTTTTATTCTAATCTTTCCATTGTTATACTTCATAGTTAGATGGACTTTTCCTCTAATTTAATGTGGACTTTTATTAAAAAATAATATCTTCTTCCTATTGCTCAGGTGAGAAACACAGTCCTATTCAGAGGGGGTGACTCGTTCCAAGCATTGGGGTTTTGGCTTAAAAACCTCTTGAAGATTTCAACTCTCCTGGTCTAATAGGACTAGGTTCCTGAAACCAATTCTTCTTCTTTTATTTCTATAATCATTTCATAACTCCATCTAATAGTAATCTCTTTAACAGGGTCTGCAGGGCTATAATTTCGTATGCACAGAAATATCTAGCAAGGTTCAGGATGGAGGCATATTGCAGGCCACTTGCATCTGCAAGATGTACAGAGAAGGTTTAATCACAGAGTCTGTGTTCTACACCTGCTTAGGAGGGATGCAGAAATTAAAATGCAAGTGCTTCTGTGAGAAAAACTTCAAAAGAGCAAAGAAAAGTCTATGTGATGGGCCTAGAGCCTGATACCATGTCAATCAACAATCTGCCTGTTAAGTTCTGACTCTTTTCCCCTTAAGATTTTGAGCTTTACTTTGGTCTCACTATGAAAATGAAAAGTTTAACATTTTTTCTTAAAAGTAAAATTAGTCAATATAATTTCATGATTTTTTAAAAAAATCAGAAGTAACTAGCATTTAGGCCCAGCCAGATTAACCTAACGGAGAATGTACCCTCCTTCCACACCATATAATTCTGTGGATCCAAGTCTTCACTACTAGCCAGTTGTGATGCCTAGCTCTCCTCTTCAACAATGCCCAGCTTCCTCACTCAATGTCCTAAACCAGGGTCTCAATCCTCCTTCCAGAGTATTTATGTCCACTCCAATGCTCTATTCTCTATTCGTTCTTTTCTTTATGTAGGCAATCTTTTCTACACCCAAATAGAGGAGAGATAAGTCTATCTATTCTGCCTGCAAATATTTCTCAAAAGCTGATCATTTTTTTAACTTGCTACCTCTACTCTAGACTGGGCCATTGTTCCCCACTGAATTACTGCAATAGCATTCTCACTAGTCTCGCCATAGATACTCTTGTTTCAATTTCTAATCTAATCTAACAGCACCCACAGTGATCTTTTAAGAAGGCAAGTCTGATTTCACCCCATTCTTCACTGGTTTCCCATTGCTTAGCCTGGCTTACCTCTGGATGCTGCCTACCTCTTCAGCCTCTCTTGCTCCATGTGACTGCTTACTTTATAGTTCAATTATACTTCCCTTATTTTAATTCTTTAATTATACCATGCTCTGTTTTGCCTCAGGGCCTTTGCACATGCTAAGAAAAAATAAAGCACTTACGAAAGAACTTCTATAATTTTCAACCAGCACATCTACCCACTTACCTGCATCCATCATATAGTCTTTCTCTTATATTACTATGGATAAAGTATCTTTGCTCTGATGCCAAGGCCAGCCATCCTCTTGTATTCTAGATCCATACCCTCTTAGCTACTCAAAGACATGGACCCAGCAATTTCCTGCATCATCAATTTTTCCCTCTCTACTATATCATTCCTGCTATGGTCTGAATGTTTATGTCTCCCCCAAATTCATATGTTGAAATTCTAATCACCAAAGGGATGGTATTAGGAGGTGGGGCCTTTGGGAGGTGCTTAGGTCATGAAGGTGAAGTCCTCATGAATGGGATTAGTGCTCTTATAAAAGAGACCCACAGACCTCCCTAGCCCCTTCTACCATGTGAGGACACAGTGAGAAGGCACTGGCTATGAACCAGGAAGAGGGCCTTTACCAGAAGACAGCTACGCTGGTGCCTTGATCTTGGACTTCTCAGCCTCCAGACTCTTTGATCCTTCTCAAGGGAGAATCTCACTCATTACCCTCACCTCTCCACTGAATCTCCAGGTCACTACTAGTTTATGACATAAAATTATTTTAGAAAGACCATTAGAGCCAATAGTAGAGATAAAGAACAATAAAAGAAAGTCTCTCTACTTGAGGACATCACATGATTTTTACCCCCATATGCCTCAAATGGCATCATTGTCCCATGACCTCTCCAAGGAAAGTATATTAGAATTTTCTTTTTCTGGAGCATTATTAGAAAAATAAACTCTAGAAGGAAAACAATGCAGATCCTTATAATTCCTTTTCAGAGGTGTTTACTAAGACCCATATTTTAAATTTTGTAGATGATATATTTCTCTTTCAGGTGTATAGGTCTATGTCATACAAGTGATCTTTTGTTTGCTTGTGCTTACAAAATGCTGCCATGGGGATAATTTAGATGCAAATTAGAAGTCATCTAAAGACAACTTTATTTTATTGTTGTGAAGTGAGGCTAACTAAAGTAGTCATTTTCCAGGATAAAAATGTCCTTTAAATAAGAGAAGTGGTACAGATGTTTCAACAGATACTAATTTTATTTTTTGCAAATGTCATCCGATTTTGTTTTTCTCATCAATAAATAGACTCTAATAGGGTATTGTACAAAGTCATTTTTCTAAAAATAATAGTTCTCAAATCGTTAAAGCAATAATGTGTGGCAGTTTAATAATAGATCTTGGTGCTATGTGACAACGCATTATTTTGAATGGGCAAGGGTTTTAGCTAATGGTGCTAATTTTTGTGTGTGTGTGTTTGCTACGCGGGCCTCTCACTGCTGTGGCCTCTCCCGTTGCGGAGCACAGGCTCCGGACGCACAGGCTCTGCGGCCATGGCTCACGGGCCCAGCCGCTCCGCGGCATGCGGGATCCTCCCGGACCGGGGCACGAACCCACGTCCCCTACATTGGCAGGCGGACTCTCAACCACTGCACCACCAGGGAAGCCCGATGGTGCTAATTTTTAACAATGAAATCTAACTGACTTTAGGTGACCATTGTTAACGAAGATTTTTCCCCACGTTTAAGATATTACTAGGAGAGATCTTTTGTATTTGTTAAAGGTGCATTAACTCTTTCAGGCCAACAAGGCCAAGACTATCTTGCAATGAAGATATAATTTCCTAATTGGTAAATTAGGCTCCAGGTTGGGGTGGAGGGTGAGATCTTTATGGAGAGTCGCCCCTGAGTTTTCTCAGGATCTCAAATGCCCAGGAGCCCTTATCACCTCTGGTCTCTTTCATTCCAGGTAAGAGTTACTTTAGCATAATCATCCGCATGTCATGTCTGAATATTCCAGATAATTGTAGATCTCAGCAGGGCCTTCTTTAGAAACAGGGGAGTAACTTCAGGCAGATATCAGAGAACGTTCAGATGATCTCAAAGGGAGAGTGCTAATGCCAAACCTGTTTCAAAACTATTCCAACTGCATTTTTTGTTAAGCAACCAGATTTTTCTCAGCTGTAAGAAATAGTGCTGGATATGCAATTAATACTCTGAAGAATTTAGAAAATTCAAATACCCATACATTTCTCCTCACAATTCCACCGTTAACATTGAAACAAGCCATTAAGTTCATTAAAATGACTCCCATCTCATGAAGAATGGCCTTATTAGATCCTTTCCATTTGACTAAAGCAGATATCCTGAAAATAAATATTAATCTAGGAGGGAAAGTGGGAGAACGATACAAATCCTGAAGCACAGAATTATAATTGAGGTTTAAAAGCTGTGAATATAATTAAGATAGTACATAAAGGTAGAGAGGGACCAAGAAGGAAAGGAGTACCTTCTACTATTGAGGTAACATGCCTGGGTCCTCTCTGCCAGGAGTTGACCCTGCAGACTGAAGATAAGGTTTTGGAAATGATCTGTCTCTGAAGTACTTCTGAAGGAGATCACACACAAGCGTGTGCATGTGTGCACACACACACCACAAAAAAGATAAATGACTTCTAAAAGACAAGGACACCTATAAAAAAAGTTTAATCAACAGTTTCTCATCTTATTTCCTCACCATTATTTTCAAAAAATATATCGGGAACAAGTCTGATAAATTTAGCACTACATGTGAGGAAGAATTAGAGAGAAGTATGTTCCCATGTTCAAAGGGAAGCCTTTCTCAGTGGACTAACAGCAATCAGAGTTCATTTTCCTTCAGGGAGAACTTCTTTTTAAAAAGAGATACAGAGACACAGAGAGAGAGACAGGAATTAAAATAAATTAGTACTTATAGTGGAAGAATATTCTCCAGAGAGAAAAGACATGCAGTTTCTAATTTCATGCACTTAATTAATTGCAGTGCAAACCACTCTCATTAGGAGTCCATTTTAAGCCTACCAGCTTGAACAGTCAAAAGGGAGTAATTCCAGTGAAGCCCTGTCCTTGTCTTCTTATTGAGAGCTTCACAAACTTTGCCGGGGACAAAAAGACTCTTCTCAAGACACACTTCTCTCTACCACCTCCTTTTTTGTTACCCTTTTATGTAAAAGGAATGCACTGAAATGAAAACGCAATTTTCCCCTTTGGTTCCTCCCTACTAACTTTTACTACTGATTTTACAATTAAAGTGACGGAAAAGTCACAGCACCTCCTGTACTTTGGTTTCAAGCGCAGTGAAGCTTCGTAATACATTTATTAAGGGCTGTGTACCTCTCAGGGGTCTGGGTTGCAAATAATAGAAATCAACACTGATGCACTTAAGCAGGAAAAGGAATTCATCAAAAGAATATAAGAACCAGACGAGCTGGATCCATTGGAAACAAGGAGTAGCCAGGAGGAAACAACACGATCAGTCTGCCTAGGATGCTGCTGCTTACCAGCTGGGCACACATCAGCCCTGGTCACAGTGTCAGTAGCCACAACCTCCAGGCCACTAACATTTAGTGGTGACACATGTGATGGCGGGTCTGAGCCATCCTCTCAAGACTCAAAGTCCTGGCTGGGAGCATCAGATTTACCATACTGAGCTCTAACTGCTTCAGAGAGGTGCGCAGAGGGGATAGCTGTCCCTTCTAGCTTCCCAGGTGGAAGGCTGGCCTCTCTTTCCTACCACACTGAGATCCCTTCAAAACAGAAGATGCCAACCAACAAAAACAGTTTTCCACTCTAGAATCTTACCTTCCTTGAGCTCTCATCCCTTGACTATCCCCAGGGTTATATTCTCAAACAACGAGGTGACAATAGTATAAATGTAAAAAGAGGGTACAGAGCACCTGTCTTTCTTTTTGCAATGTCTGGCTGAGTGAGGATCAAACCTAGTATCTTAGTCCATGAAGGCTGCTGTAACAGAATACCTTAAACTGGGTGGCTTATACACAATAGAAATTCACTTCTCACAGTTCTTGACTCTGCGAAGTCCAAGGTCAAGAGCTGGCAGATTTAGTGTCTGGTTAATGCCCACTTCCTGGTTCATAGATGGCCTTCTCACCGTGGCTAAGAGTGAAGGGTCTCTGGGGTCTCTTTATAAGGGAACTAATCCTGTTCATGAGTCCTCCTCCCTCATGACCAATCACCTCCCAAAGGCCCCCCTTCCTAATACCATCCCCCCTCTTGGGGGTTAGGATTTCAACATATGAATTGGGGGGTATATAAATATTCAGACCATAGGACCTAGGCTCACTCATAAACAAGGTGGTAAGAACTAAAACCAAAATACTTTTCTGTCCCAGTGCTAAACAATTATGGGTCAGAGCTTAAGTGCCTGCTTTACTGCCAAACAAATCCTGGGACCGAGCAAAAATAACTTAGGTACTAGCTCCATGGAATGCTTGCTCTTAAACTGTAAGACTGTAAACCAACTAAAAGTTTACTTCTCAAAACTAACAGTTTGCTCATCAAACCTCTTTATGACCCTCACCTCACTTTAAGACCCCATTAATCCAAAGCTACTAGGACCTTAAATTCTTCTCAATTCCAACCATTTTCCACCTAACAAGACCAGGTTATAAAACTCTATAAATATCCTTTCTGTACTTCTCCCCTCTAAAATATTTCTAAGTTTAAGGGCAGTGTTCTCCTTTATTTCAGTGAGACTAATACTTAGTTTGGCTTGATCAATATGTTCTGCTGGTGATCTTTTTGGGGAGTCTGCTGCCAGCAGAGCCTGGTTACACAAAATGATCAGGAGAACTCGAAAAGTCCAAGTATTCCTCCCCTCATATTTGCCAAAGATTCCTGTTGACTTACATGTGAAAAACAAAATACCATGAATTTTATTTTTATCTCTTCAAAAATATACTCCCAGCACTTGAAACAGTGTCTATCATATACTAAAGCTCTATAGATGCTTGGATGAATGCAATTGCAGATAAATCATGAATACAATTTTAATGTAATTTACTGATTGGACAAACATATTTTCGTTACTAGAAATTAAGAGGGAAAAAAAACACAATCCTGTTATTCAAAAATATCTAATTATTTTCATATTGCTTTCCAGTTCTTAGACACATGCAGGCATATATTTTGTAGTTTGTAATTTAAACACGGAGATGTACTTATGTATTTTGCTTTTCTTCCCAAAAGTTCCCAAGGTCTTCCTCGTTACCATATAGTTATCATAACGATCATCTTAATGACTAGATAATGGTCCATGAATGTGAATTTTCATTATTATGCATTCACTGTTTTGCCACTGCAAAGGATATCTTTCGCTTACAGGGCAGTTTCATAGAAACACTTAAACCTAAAATCATTAGCCCTCACCAGAGTTTTGCCAGTGGACACTGAACAGAACATGCCAGAAATTAAAAACCAAATTAAGGTAAAGATTCTATGTAGTCTTTATTTGTTGTAAAGAACCAACAACAATCTGAAAATCAATCAACCTTTACATTTCTTTTAAGACAAATGAAGTCTTCTCTGTGTGGGTATCTTTGGAGTAGAATTAATATCCTTTGCTAAGGCATTTATGACATACTCCACAGTTGCTAGTCACAGATACTCTTTCAGGTGGTGAGGATTAAAACAAACAAAAATGACCCATAGAAGAGACCAGAATAAAAAAATTGTGTATGCAGAGGCATTATATCAAGGTTTTTAGTCCCAGGATTTAACCGTGCAACTCTTATCATATAGTTTTGAATTAAAATTAACATGAGCACAGTTTTCTATAAGATAAAGTCCACAAGTAATACATTACACCCAAGTTAAGAAAAAACCATATGCATGTGCCTTTGTGTTCTTTCAGTAGAGTCACATTAGTAGTCTCACTTACAGAAGAAAGTTTTCTACAAATAGAAGTTGTCCACATAAAATTCACTTTTATTCTAGATTTTGCTGCTACAACTGGCAGCATGATGAGCTGGAATAGTATCTGAATCCCAGAAATAGTATTTAAGAATATTTAAGAAAGTAGAGTTCAGACAATGATCATTTCTCAGGAAGGAAATTCTCAAAAGGAAAACCCAAACGCTAATTAACACCTAAGTTGTTATTATAGCTGGTAAAATAGTTAGAGTTAAATACTAAAAAATAAAAACAGTTGAAAATAAAATAATACTCTGACTAAAAAGATAATACACATTAAAAAATCAGATCCTTCCCCATATTCCACAGACTGTAATAAATCTAGGACACAGCTGAGTAGCTTGAAAGATGCAAAATTTCCCAAACACCAGAAGTTGCTGCTGTTTCCAACAGATGATGAAAGTACTAGGAACCAAAGGCTACCATTGTGGACCTACTTATCTGGACTAGAATAACCCCTGTGGGCTTTGTAAAAGACTTACTTATTAGGCTACACTTCTGCCTCCCTGAATCTGTCAGAGGACAGCTGGACCAATTCTTGAAAATGTTTTGAAATTCAGCTCTAATTCAGAGAACTACCTGAGATAGATAATTCCTCCTCTGTTCCTTATCCCCCTATTGCTCTATGATTTCTCTTTTCTGTCCAAAGCCCTTCTCTTGTTCTTCCAAATTTCTTAGTTAGGCCTTCTGGAACCCTTTTTTTCCTGTGGTAAACAGACTGTCCTTCATCCTCAACTCCCCTCTGAAGAGTCACCCACATCCTACCTTCCTTCAAACATGACCCTTTGCTGAGGACATCACGGCCCTGCAGTGAACTGGAGGGGAGGCTGCTCTTGTTCTCAGTGCCCTGACCCTCTTCCTGAGATGGGGTTGGTGCTCTCCTAATTACTCACATTAACTTACTGGGCATAACTCCTCTGTCCTCTTGCAAAACCTCACTTTTGGCATTGATGCCAATCAACTCTACTTCATTACTGACTTCTGCCAGTCTCCCTGGTCTCTGTGTCTCATTTATTGAAAACTGTCCATCCTTTTAGCACTTTGACATCTTGATCCCTGCTGCAATCCTGTGTGACTTCAGTGTTGTTGTGGAAGGGTTACCTCATGCCCAAATCTCTCAATTCTTCAACTACTTCTCTCCCACTGCAGTCACTCTCTTCCCTGGAAACCCGCAAACATCTTGAAAACCACCTTAAATGACCTAACTTAAATCAGAAGGCCCAAACATCCTATCCTCCAAATATAACCTCCTAACTTTTCAGCTTGTTCAGTTATTCTAATCTCACCTCTTTGACATCACAGAGCCTGCTAGAGATCTCAACCTTCTCTATATCTGTACCTTCTTATATTCACTCAGTTCCATACTCAGCTTAGGTGCCACGATTCATCACTTCTTTCACTATCTTGCCAAACTCTCAAATCCCTTTCCCAGTTTTTCTTACCTTGCAACCCCACTTTCCAATTTTGAATCAACTGAACTATTTGCATTCTCAGTGCTTATACCTTGGGTGCTCAGCACTCCTGGAGAATATTCCAAACCCTCACATATCGGTTACCTGAAAAATTAATGATAATGATTATCAACCATACCTACAACATGGCCTATTGGTCTAGCCACGCTAAACAGTTTTAATTATCTGAATGCATACATCCCGCTTTCTTCTGTCATTGGACTTTGCTGTTCTCTCTGCCTGATACCATCTCCTTTAGGTCTCAGCTTAGGTGTCAGTTCCTCATAAGCCTATGCTAATTTGCTCCCCTATTATCCTGCATTAGTCTGCATGTCCTCAGTCATATATGTGCATTATACCAACAAATGGGATTGTAGTTGTCTGTTTTCTTGTTTGTGTGCCCAGCTGAATTCTAAACTCTCTGAAAGAAGAGACTGTGTTGGTCTTGGTGAGCCTCCCATCTCCAGTTCATAGCTCAGTGTGTAGAAAAAATAGACATTGCAAATGGTTGAATGCATGTGTACATGAATACATAAATACATAACTGATACATGATGGAGTAGATGAACATTTTCACCAATATAACATGCAGTTATTCTATTTTATTTATAAAATTTAACTTGATTTTCTAATATGTGTGGAAACATACAACTTTAAGAAATAAAGTTAATCTCAATTAAATAATATTGGAGAAATAAGAAGGCCAGAGTCACATGTTAACAGGGGCACAGAACAGTTAGTGGAGGAGGAAAGAAGGAGAACACTCCTAAAATATATGACTAAAAAATGGAAAACGTGCAGAGAGTCAATGGTAAAGTATATTTTTGTATTCTAAAATGTGTATTCTAAATCTTATTTGTATATTTTAAATTATATATTTTAAGTTTATTATTTATGTATACTAAAGTTTTGAGTTTCTATGTATAGCTTCCATACAACAAGGTGTGTGTGTGTGTGCGTGTGTGTATTTATTATGGCATTAAGCATTAGTCACATTTTTTTAGGAATCACGTTGGAATAAAAATCAGAACACACTGACGTAAATCCCGTTTGGAAATGCGGGCAAAGGTCTCACCCTTCCCAGGCTCAGAGCCACCAACTTTAGGGTAAATGATGCTAATCCATCAAATAAAGCCAATCCAGATATGTTAAATAAACGACATCAAACAACTAAATGGCATACTATTTTGATTGAATTCCACAGATTTGGAATAGGTCTAACAATGCTTAGCTCCACTTAATTCCTTTTACGTGGATAAAAGATTCTAAATGAGTGAGATAAATTGGTATAGTAAATAACACCTAAATCCTAAGCTGTTAGAAAGAATTCTAACCAACTAGCCAGGATTTTCAGCAAAACCAACAATAACAAAAAAGTGTGTTTAACACAAGAGGTCATATAGTTTTCCCATAGTTCTTTTTCTGTATACAATTTTATTTTAAAGAAATCTTTTTTCCATTTTGTGGTGCTTATTTGTAGGGGGAAAGAGTTTGCTAACTTCATCTTTTCCTGAGTTTCAACTGAATGCATTTTTCTTGTTTTATTCTTCTTGAACTGATACACTTTGGCCAATATTAAGTGTAAATTAATGTATACATTTATGGAGCACAAAACAATTAAACAAAGGCCATTCAATCAGAGTGCTTTCACCTACTTTTTTCCCCCCACAAACATGATATTGCAAGACAGAAGAACATGACTTTGAAAGACCTGGAAACTCTCCCCAAACACTTCAGTGATTATATAAGGATGGTCAAACAGGGTAGTGTTTGTGGAAAGGCAGCTATCTGAGGAGCTGAAAAATGATGATTCTCAGGTGGAAATAATTAAAGTGTTTTTATTCAGTTCTGCACTCTGCCTGCCACAGTATCGTGTTCTTCGATCACTTTTCATGGTAAATTAAATGCTTCACCAGGTTCATTTTTAGAAAATATGGGATCTCTAACCAATCTATACTATCAAACAAGTAAAGTTGACATAGAAAAGTTTGAAAACAGGGACCAGGTGCTCTGTTGTGCTAAACGCACAAGTCACCACTCTGTTTAGTGTTTTATGAACATGGGAGCCTGGTGAGATAGAAACCTTTGATTACAAAAGTAAACCCTCCCCAGTACATGTTACTTTACTGACATACAAATAGAGATCAAAATACTGTGGTATGGTATCAGTCCATTTGAGTAACCTTAATTAGGATGCCAGAGAGTACTACGAGAATGAAAAAGCACTACAGTAGTCTGAAAAATAAATGAGAGTTTGATAATTAATGTATTCTCTATTTTAACCAAATTATCATTTATTGGAAATCTTTTTAATTCATTGGAAATATTTTTACTTTCTGGAAATTTAGGGCGTGACAGGTACCATAAAACACTCAGTTTCTGTGATGTGTGAGGGAAAACTGTCAGCATTATTTAGTTGTTTATCTTAGCTTAGATTCAAGATGTCATTTACCAAGAGATTATATAGCAAAGTGCTCCATCACTCTTAGAGTCTATGTTAATCTTGAAACTCAAAAATTTCAAAGCAAAGTAAAACTTGATTCAATTAAATAAGAGTAAATGCTATAGAAATGAGTCTTGTGATGTTTTGTGGATATTCCGAGAAGTTTTGACAAACACTATACAAATAAATTGCATTTAGAAAAATCAAAGACAAAGGAATCCAGTTGTTTTATTTTTTTTATATAGCATGTATCTTTACGATTATTGCAAACATTGCCTCCTTATTACTTTGCAATGATTATTTTTAAAACCAAATCCAGCTCAAGAACGCCGTATTTCTGAAGGGATATTTTATAATCACAGTCATGTATGCCCATTTTCAATTTTAGAAATCTTTGCCTACTGGGTTATAGATCTTCCACATTGCTTTCAGCAAGAACTTATCAGATAAATATCTTGAAACTTGAGCACATATCCAATATGAAGGTGCAAGTCTCACGGGTTCACCATGAAATATAACTCTTTAGCTTCATAAATCCTTATATCCACAATACTTAAAATCTGAAATGCCCACTGTCAATACCTTCTTAAGTTAAAAGGATGAAATTTGAAAAATCAGATGTCTGCTTTAACCAAGCTTCTGTTTCTCTTCATTTTATTTTGTTTGGATTTTGATTCAGTAACAAAATGTTGAAAATTAGCTTTTTTATGTTCACACTAAGGCACTGTGTGTACTCAAGAACATTAGATGATGGGCAGCTGATCAAAGAATCCAAAGTCTAACTGGCATCTGGGACCAGCTCCTCTGTGAATGGCACATAACTCAAGGAAATATTTCTGCAAGATCCTTATAATATGAAGCCTTATTTGACTAAAGTAATCCTTCCTCCTATGTTGGGGAGTTGATTTTTTTCCCCAAGAGTGACCATTTCTTCCTTTAACTTCCTTTCATTTTCTTTTTTTATAGGACATAGTAATACAAATGCACACAGTGTACTTCTCCAGACAGGTAATGGGGCACTAGTGATGAGAAAGTGTTTGTAATATTCTCCACCTACATGTATCCCTGAATATACATCCATCCAGAGGTGTGTCATCCTGTCACAAGGGGACAACTTACTCCTTGGCTTTTATTTTATTATAGCTGATGCAGCAGTAAAACACAGGTAGAGAGATTTAGCACTATCTCTAAAACACAGGTAGAGAGATTTAGCACTATCTCCCGTTACCCTCCCTCTGCTGCCACAATCTCCCACTTGTGTGCAAGAAGCGTTCCATGTGTGGCAAGCTAAACCCTCCTCAGAGTATCTGGGGGGGGGTCCATGGATCACCCAGGGAAAGTAAGCCAGTGCCAGAGTTGGGGCCAAGGGGAGCTCCTAATTCCTCCAGGGGATTCTGACCAGGGAACTATGTTGAAGTCAGCAAGGGTTGTTATAGAAGTGAAACAAGGAGGAAGTAAGGAATGAAGAGGACCTCTGATCTCATTCCAAACATAACTGAATAACCTTTGAAAGCAGGGCATGTCTGTGGACTGATGCCAAAAGCAAGACCTAGACTTCTTAACACAAATGTGACAGGTCCATAACAATCTTAACTTTCTGAACAAGGAACAAATTTCTGGTTGCCTCCTAAATCTGTTAGAATACCCATCTCTACCCCAAGAGTTATTAATAGAGGATCTTTGAGGCCAATTCTAACAAGGAAACTGATAAAAACAAACAGGATTTGCTCCGATATTTTTGCAAATAAGTGTAGCAGTAGCAGTAGTGGTTATACAGTAAGTAGCTATAACATGCCAAAAGAGTACCAAGTATTTTATCTTCACAATAAAACCATGAGGTAAGTACTCTCATTATTTTTATTTTTGCCCTTTAGAAATTAGAAACTTGGAGTGGTAAGGAACTTTCCCAAGGTCAGATAGCTCATAAGTGGTGATGCATACAAGACTCAAATTCAGACCACCTTATCCGGAGTCCCCACTCTAAACCACTTACTACTCTGCCACTGTCTACCATGAACATATTGTCTTTTCATTCTCAACTTTTCTGTCTGTCCCCTTAATGCTTGGATGTCCTATTTACCACCATTCAATATTCAAGGTATCAACTGTCCTTTTCTCTCAGTACAATTGCCCTGCAGGTTAAGTGTCATCCTTGTTACCTCCTTTGCCCTTATCAAGCTGCCTCCATCTCCCCATTTCCATTTTCTTCTCCACACTGCAAACTTCACTCTTTTCCTTTTCACTGTTTTTCCCTGTTATCTGCCCATCCTTGTTTCTCTTTTCTCCAGCCTAATTCCACTGCCATCTCACTTATCCTTGTTTCCCTGACCATTCACTGTGACACTTTTCCCTACATACACACACATTTCAGAGGTTCTTAATATTACCACCATATTAAAAGTAAACAGAAAATAAAATTCAAGCCATGATGTGAGAGAAAATATTCATTTACAATATATATATCTCACAAAAGACTCATGTTTAGAATACAGAAACACCCCCCAGAAATCAATAAGTTAAAAAAACTGGATAAATATTTAAATAGGCATAGTACAAAAGAAGATATCCAGATAGCCAATAAGCATATTAGAAGGTAAACAATATTTCTACTCATCAGGGTAATGTAAATTAAAACCACAGTAAGATACTGCTACACATTCACTAGAATGGCTAAAATGAAAGGACTGAGAATACTAAGTGTTGGTACGGATGCAGAACAACTGGAACTTCCACACATTGCTAGTGGGAGGATAAAATAGTACATCACTTTGTAAAATTGTTGGACAGTAGTAAAAATAAATATATGCTTACCTACAACTCAGAAATTGTACCCCCAGGAATATAACCAAGAGAAATAATTGCATATGCCCACAAAAAGACTTGTATAAAAATGTGCATAGCAACTTTATTCATAATAGTTCCAAACTAGAAATACCCCAAATGGCCACCAATGAAAGCGCATAGATAAATTATGTTATATTCATACAATGGAATACTACACCACAATAAAAAAGAACAAACTATTGATATATACACCAACACGATAAATATCAAAAAACATTTTGAGTGATAGAAGCCATACACAAAGAGTATTTACTATATGATCCCATTTGTATGATGTCCAAGAAGAGGGAAAACTAATCTTTAGTGACAGAACATAGGAAATTACATGGTGATTACATGAGTATACAAATATATAAAACTTATCCAGATGCATACTTAAGATTTATGTATTTTACTGCATGTAAATTATACATAAATAAAAAGTTTTTAAGAAAGTAAATGGATAGAAAACTGTTTAGGATAGAAATATAGAAACCTATGACATTCCAAGTTCTTGCCAAGTTCATAACATTTCAAGACATTAATAGATGTCTCTCTTACTTCAGTAAGAGTCAATAAACAGCCACGAAGCCTGCATCATCCTATTCCTATCTTATATGGAAAACTAACTGGTGGGTGAATTCAAGGTTCTGGGCATCCCGGGCCTTACAATTCTGTTTTGTGATCACTGAAAGTTTCAAAATGTTGCTAAATCACAACACACACAAGCTAACACCTTAGGCATACTCAAAGAGAATTGTTAAATAGTGGACATTTGAACACATTCATATTGCCTGGTTAAAACAAATCCAAGTAGAATTGTGAAAGTATTAATTTTAAAAAATCCTCTTGAACTCAGGCTCTTGACCCAGGCACTTCATGAGGAAGGTAATAGCTGCCATACATAACATTCATTTTTGCCCACCAACATTCCCTTAAGAAACCACATCATGGCTTTCTAAAGGGGTAGCACAAGTCTCTAGACCCACTGTGTAATACTTGACAGAGCAAGTGTCTGATGTGCTGATATCCCAGAAGAAAGAGCAAAAATAAATAAATAAATCCAAAGGGCATGAAAAGTCTTTTTTCTCATCAGAGATTCACAATTGCCAATGTCTCAGTGTAAGTTGACAGTGGGACCTGGGGGCCTACTAACCTTTAATGATGGGAAATGGGTCTGTAGGAAACCTAGCTAAAATAGTCTAAATTACCCATTAGCCCTTTCTGATAGCTGTGAAGGAATCTTGTATTCTTGGTTAACTGGAATAGCTACAGAATGTCATCCTTAACTTTACCATTTGCTTACTTTCCAAAGCTTAGATAGTCCAGAAAATTATACTCCTGATTTTTACATTTCTCAGATACTCAGTTGACAAATATTTTTTTTTGGACCAAATGATCAATTATTTATTCACTTGATTCATTATTTCTTTCTTTCTTTCTTTGTTTTTTACATCCTTATTGGAGTATAATTGCTTTAAAATGTTGTGTTAGTTTCTGCTGTACAACAAGGTGAATCAGCTATATGTATACATATATCCCCTCCCTCTTAAGACCCCCTCCCACCCTCCCTATCCCACACTCCCTATCCCACTCCTCTAGGTCATCACAAAGCACTGAGCTGATCTCCCTGTTCTAGGCAGCAGCTTCCCGCTAGCTATCTATTTTACAGTTGGTAGTGTATATATGCCAGTGCTACTCTCTAACTTCTTCCCAGCCTCTTTCCCCGCCGTGTCCTCTAGTCCGTTCTCTATGTCTGCGTCTCTATTCGTGCCCTGGCACTAGGTTATTTTTGCTTCAAAAGATAATAGGAATCCCTTTAGGACATCCTTAGTCTTTGTTTCTGCCACTCTCATCCATGGTTTCTCCTGGCTGCCTTCTGATACAGACAAGTCACTCTTGTTTCATCTCTCTAAAAGACAAACTCTTTTCTCCAAGATACTGAATAAATCTGTAAACGGTAAGCACTGTTTTGCTTATACTTGAGTCTTAGATCCTTGATTAAAAAGGAAACAAACTCTGAACCAACAGAAGTACTATCATACAGACAATTCTGAACCTCTAAGTTCTTTGGCACTTGGAGGCTATTTGCTTTTAGCAACACCTTCAAATTTAATTAAATAAGCTTAGCTTTTACCTGAGATTTTTAATTATATGCATTGCCTAAATACACAGAGGCATATTAAATATACTGCATCAGTTTCTTTTAAGGGCACATGATATAACACCAGCTTTGAAAGAGAAATCATGTTTAGCCACCAAATTTTTTGAGCTACCAAAGTTAACTGAATACAACACAGGCTTAAATTAGTTCATTTTAATTTTAATTATAACTATAATCCCTTCTTCCTCAAAGGTAGAGAGAGCAAGATAATGATTGTAAGATAAACTTGCTGTGCAGAAAAGCGTTTATACTAGGCCTGCAACTGTTATCATTAGAAAAGCCTGTTGGAAAGGTGAGCCCTTAGCTGGCATCTGTGAACTTGGATTTCAGGAGGGTTCCCACCATTCCCTAACTGGTAAGAGTGGCCAACTGCCTAAACTGGTTGTGTAAAAAATGTGGTTTATGCTGAACAACTGCTTTCCTTCTGGGAATCTGGAATTTAGGCACATGCTACGAAGAGGGTGCCCCAGTGACCACCCCCCAATAAAAATTCTGGGCACTGAATCTATCTTTTATTTTTTGTTTTTAATTTTTTTATCGTGGTAAGAACATTTAACATGAGATCTACTCTCCTGACCAAATTTTAAGTGCATAATACAGTCTTTTCAACTATAGCCACAATGCTGTACAGGAGATCTCGGGAGCTTATTCATTTTGTAATTGAAACTATATGCCCGTTGAATAGTAATTCCCCATTTCCCCTACCCCCAGCCCCTGGCAACCTCCACTCTACTCTGTTTCTGTGAGTTTGACTCCTAAATACCTCATACACACACTGAGTCTTTAATAGGCTTCCCTGGTAGAAGGCTTCCCTGGTGAACACACTTCACATGTGTTGTCACAACTCATTACTGGAGGAATTAAGTGCATCCTGTCTGACCCTACTGGGAGAAGGAACTCTTGGATGCTTGTATCTGGTTTCCTCCAGATTTTACCCCATGTGCCTTTCTCTTTGCTGATTTCGCTTTGCATTCTTTATCTGTAATAAATCCCAGTCATGAATACAACTATTTACTGAATTCTGGGCTCTCCTAGCAAATTAATGAACATAGGGGTGGACTTGGTGACCTCTGACACACCTGGCAGTGAATCCTGTTCTCTACACAGATGAAGTGGTGTTGACGCCAACGAGGGGAAATTGGATTTCTGAGACTATTTTTCAAAGCATGCTCAGATCAAACTGCCATATAAAATTCCCACCTGATTTAGTGTGTCTGATCAACAGGTGTACAGTCTTCTTTATATACATGGTTCATCCAAAGGAAAAAAAAAACCAAAACAACCCAAACACATCACATACGTAATTCCTCTTTCCATCGCTTCAAAGTAAGAATTTGTTGTCTTCTTATTTACCTAGTAGTGGTTTCCTCATAACTTTTAATAACATAGGTGCTTTGAACTGGTCTGTAACAATTCAAACAGCTAAATTCAATATCTTAGATGACAGTTACTGCTGAAATTTTTTCTGACCACAACTTTTCTAACAACTTTTAGGAAAATCCAAAAGGTACCTCTCTAGACATACATGCCTTGAACTTGGCAGAGAATGAGGGAGCATCACATTTTCAGCATAACAAATTGCTCTGTTCTTGTAATCCTAGTAAATTCTCAAAAGTCTATCTATGTTCCACTGGTTTCCTCCTCTCTTCTTAAAATGCAGCTGAGCTGGCCAAAAAAACAAATAACGGATGTGCCCACTATCCTCACTTTCTTTGACAATATTTTATCTGGTGAATTGCTATTAAAGAGTAAAAACTCCATTGTAAACAGCAGAAAAAGAATAAAAACATAAATACTCTGCAAAGTAGGAACTAGAAATATTACATTTGTAATTGGAGGCCTCATTGCATCTGATTCTTCTATACATACTAATGCAGAATAAAACTGCCTTGTGCTGGGAACTGAAACAGTATTCTGGTAAGCAACACCTGAAAATGTCAAAGGCCAAATTACTAGGCTCATGACTATAACTGCATATTTCCTTTGATTCTAATTATAGTACAATCTATTCTTGATTCCAAATTTGCTTTGCATCAATGAACATTGCCTACCATTTCCAGATATGTATGCCTACATGGTAATTTGTCCATTAGTTCTCATTTGTTAAGAAAGTTTCTACTAAATTACCTATGACCAATATCAATTTCCAAGTCCAGGTCCCCTTCGCCAGATACTCATTATCATTCATCAATACCTTTTCAAGTCCTCCTTGTAAAATAATTTGACTAAAACGTCTCCTCCTGCAGAGATTGCAACATTACCTGAGAAAAAAATCACGCTTCTTTCTTTTGGCTCTAGAAACCCCATTTTCCTTCTGTTCAAATCAAGCAATGAGCCACAAAACTCAAAAGATCACAGATAACCATCGCCATCTAAAATATAAAATGGGGAAATGTCGCCAAGGTCACTCACCCACTGGAGTCTGCAGAAGTGATAGCAATCAGGGGTAGAATCTTCAGAGGGAGGCTGGTTGGCCTTTGAGTGTTCTCCGATTCACTTTTCAAGTCAGCTTGTTCCAACTGTCTGAAGGCGAGAGGGGGAAGCTGGACACTGCGGCAAGAAAGTCTCCGTACAAGATAGGGTTCCATTCCTCGCAAAGGGTCTTCCTCTTCATTAGTGGAATGAAGTGTTTCCTCAGAGGCCTAAGACCAAAGTTCAAGAAAGTACAGTAATCAGCAAAAGTCCCATGATTTATCATTACATGATGGCTTTACACTTTTGGAGAAAGAAATTGAGGGAAAATTATACATGAAAAATGCTAACTAGAAAGCAATGATATTAACAGAACAATATTTGGTGAAAAGACTACAACTAATAACTGAAATCTAGAGTTATTTTAAAAATAGTAAAGTTGTTCACCAGTATATTTAGATATGGCTTGGTTGTTAACAATTAACTGACATTTCCAATAATCTTAGAATTTATGAGTTTTGTGCATGAAGTCTATGAAATCAAGGGTAAATCAAAACATTTTTCTACCAAATATGAAATGAATTGCGGAAATTTCATATATATGTGTGTGTGTATATATATATTTATGTATATATATATATATCTTGACATATTACATACCCATAAATACATGAAGAAAGAGGAAGAAAATGAGTCCTATTTTTTTCTTCATAATTAGGACCATATTTGTAACATATTTTCACATGTCACATGTTACTCAGATATTCTTTACAGTTTTATGATAAGACTTTGTGAGGGGAATGAAAAAAAAGACATGAACATCTGAGTACCAAGTAGAAATATATTTAAATCACAGCTGAATTTTGCGAATAGAAAATTTAATATTTTGATTCTAGTTGAAAAAATATACTGCTACATAAGTAATAATTATTTCCAAGTGGTTGGAAAGTCTAGTCTGGCAACGTTTATTATATCCATATACACAGAATGATAGAGCCACCAAATGTTATCAGATAACACACTGAGTTTTAGAATCCTTGCATTGCCACTTTGCCAGTTGTGTTTGTAGAGTGTTGCTTAATCTCTCTAAGTTTTCTGTTTCTTTACCATAAAAATGGAAATAGATCCATCGTCTCTGCAGCACACATTTGTTGGCCAAACCTTTGCTTTTCTATCTCCGTGTGAGTGGCCTTTCTCCCCTCTGAAGTCCCAAACCACTATCCTCCACAACCTGTTTGGTCTTTAGGAGCCAAAGGTGGTGTTTCAGGGAGGGCTTTGGTGAGTGACTCTGTTCTTTGGGTGGGTGGCCAGGCAGGGTCTCTTCCATGGACCACTGTGTAGGGGAGCAGAATTGGCCACCCTCGACTGTGTCTCTTTGGCATATTGTTTGAAGCGGTTATTTCCTGAGACGTGGAAAGGAAGGGCTCTGGAAACTAAGTAGGAGTTGCCCTTTCCTAAAAAACCTTTCCATTGGTAAGGGTGACTCCCTGTCAGGATGGAGGATGACCCACCCATTCCACCCACACACACACAAAAATGGAAATAATATTTACCCACAAGAATTAAATGAGATCATGAGTGTAATGTGCATAGCTCATTACCTGCAATGTGATAAGCAATCATGGCAATTTCCTTTCCTTCTGAGCTGTACAAGTGAAGAAACTAGCCCAGAGAGGCAAAGTACTTTCTCCAAAATTAGCCTGTTGGTTATAAGTTAAAAGTGCATTGACTTTGCAGAGTCCAGACCTAGTTTAGAACCTTTGTTGTACTTCTTACTATACTACCATCTTTGGGCAAGTAACTTAGGTTTACTGAGATTGGTTCTCCACTTGAACACTGAGGATAATAATAATATTTACGTCTCAGGGTCATTGTCTGGATCAGAGATACAAAGTGTATGAAGCACTAATAGATGGTCCACAGTTTGCACTCAACAAAATGGCAGCTATTGTTATTATAATCCAGGCTAATTCCCTTTATCTTTTCATAGTACTATACTGCCTTTGATACTTCATTCATCCATATTTTTTTCCAAAAACAGAAAATTTGTCTTTTTCTGATTTATAGCTTGAAAAATGTGAAAGGACATCCAATGGTGGCTTCTATTCAGCCTTGGGTTTTATTGTCTAATTTCATGGATAAATAGAAACAAAAAAGAAGGCACCCGGAAGGTAAAGAAGACCTCAAAGCTAAACACGAAGTTCATTTATTTCAAGTCCTAGATATGAAGATCTAGATTCTGAGAATCTGTGCTTTGAGGAACGTACTTGCTTTGTAAAACAACATTAGTAATAATAATGGCTTTAAAAAGCAGGACATCCTGCCACTTGAGACAACATGCATGGATCTTGAGGGCATTATGCTAAGTGAAGTAAGTCAGACAGAGAAAAATAAACCCTGTATGAGCACACTTACACATGGAATCTAAAGAAAAAAACCCAAACTCATCAGATCAGCTTTGTGGTTACCAGAAGTGGGTGTGGGGGAGGGGAAATTGAATGAAAGGGGTCAAAAGGTACAAGCTTCCAGTTATAAAATAAATAAGTACTAGGGATGTAATGTATAGCATGATGACTACAGTTGACATGGCTGGATGGTATATACGAGAGTTATTAAGAGAGTAAACCCTAAGAGTTCTCATCACAAGGAAAAAAGTATTTTTTTCTTTTTCTTTTTTTTTTTTGTATCTACACAGGATGATGAATGTTAACTAAACCTGTGGTCATCATTTTACAATATTTTTAAGTAAAATCATTATGCTGTATACAGTAAACTTATACACTGCTGTATGTCAATTATATCACAATAAAACTAGAAAATAGTTTTAATAATAATGACTAATATTTATTGAGTCCTTATCAAGTTCTGGGTTTACTTAGTGAGTGCTGTGCTTTTCATATTTCACCTCATTTAATTTTCACTGAAGTCCTCTGGGTTAGGTTTTATTACTTTTCCCATTTCACACATAAAGAAACAGAGACCTTTATCATCACATGCCCTGGTCACACAGCCATGTGGTTAGTAGGGTAACCAACATTCCTGTTTGCCTGGGCCTTTCTGCTTTTAGGACTGCAAGTCCCATGTTCAGGGGAACCCACCAATCCCAAGCAAACCAGGATGACTGATCACCCTACAAGTCAAAATCCAAACCCAAATCTATTTTAGTTAAACCTAAAACTAATAACAACTACTCTGTACTACCTCTAACAAGTATGGTCCCTGGCAAGGTGCATACTTCCAGAAAAGAATTGAACACACAGTAATTGACCATAATTTAATATGCCTAACATTAAAAAAAAAAAAAAGAACAGAATTGAGCCCTACATAAACAGTGGAAATTAGTGAGAATCCTTGTTGATTAAGTCAGGAGACAGAGATCTAGGCCTGACTCTGCCTCTAATTACTTATGTGGTGCTGAGTCATTTAACCTTTCTGGACTTTAGTTTCCTTAGACGTACAATCAAGAGATTGTACAAAATGAAACCTTAAGGGTACTTTCAGCTCTGAAATATTCTGATTTTATAATAGCCAGTGGTAAAATCAGTGCTTAGTGAGATGGCAAATATATAAAGGGAAAACGTGTGCACATGTACCATTCTTAGCTTTTAGTTTGAGAAAGTGAGCCTCTATATGCTTACAAAGTTCTGTGTGTTCATTTAAGGACAGAATTGCAAACTACAGCCACACTCTGGGACTGCTAACGGGTCATGATTTGCCTCACATATTTCTCAAGAGAAGATAATGAATGACTTAAGTGTGTAGACATCCTTCTTTGGGACAAACGTGGAAAAGAAGAAAAAAAGATGAGTTTAGCAGAGCTGAACACTGAATGTAGCTGGCCAAAGTTAATATCTTTTTATAAAGATAGCTGGCCAAAGTTAATATCTTTTAATAAAGATAGTCTGGCCAAAGTTAATATCTTTTTATAAAGATAGCATTGTAACTGAAGGAATGCTTTCTATAACCCAGGTCATGTGATAAAAGACTTAATGTTTGTGACATTCTCTTTTAGATAAAACCACCTCAAGAGGTAACTTCTTCTGAGAGAACAACTTCTATTAAAAATAAAGTGTAGCATTTTTATCTTGATAATAAAAATGATAAAGCTATAGATGTCTATATCCTAACATTCCATTCAAAAATAGCATAACAAGTGGCTTTTAAAAAATTCCAGATCAATGTGTATCAATGATATTTCAAAAAGAAACAGAACTTTACCCGGTAGAAGGTGATAGGTAAATGGCCTTATTTTGGAAAGAAATGTAAAAATGATCACCAGGACAATATGTATTTCATGTTATTGTAGGAAAATGACATTTTTACAAGGATCGAGGGAAAAGACAGTATTTATAGCATCTCTAAGCTATTATTTCTCAAAAAAGTGATGCTCAAACTTCCTGCATGAGAATAGCAGAAGGTACTTGCTAAAATTCAGACTCCCAGGCCCTATTCCAGATCTGCCTAATCAGAATCTCTATTATTAGGGCCTGGGAGTCTGAGTAAGTCTCCACTATGGTTCTTATGTATGCTTAAATTTGGGAACTAATGGTTTTGACATTTTAGACATGGTCCAATAAGACGGTTTGGCAAAGACTCAATAACAAAAAGATGTTCACTGAAGCTTATTTATGATAAAGAATAACTGGATATAATCTAACTATTGTACTGAGGGATTGGCTTAATAAATTTTGATACATCATATTATGAAATACTATGAGGCTGTTAAAATAATGCAGAAGAATATGTGATTATGTTCATGACATAATGCTGAGTGGGAAAAACAGATTACAATGTGATCTAATTTTTGTAAAACAACACTAAAACCAAAACAAATACCAAAACATATTATATTTATGGAAAAATTTTAGAAAGACATATCCCAGTTCTCTAAAATGGCTTTCTCTAGGTGATGATGTTGGTGGTGATTTTCATGTTGTTGTTTATTACTAGTTTCTATATTCCCTATAAATTTGTACTATTTTGAGTTTAAAAGTACAATAAAAGTCATAATAAAAAAATGAAACTACATTGAACTTGCTATTGATGGGACTCAAAAATATCTCACATTCAGCTTCAAGATATGCAATATCCAAAGAAAAAAGACACTAAAATATTTGAATGAGTTTAATGCAAACCTATTAATTTGTAATAAAACAAAATTCTCTTTGCTAACTAACCAACTTACTTGGAATAGTTGACAGAAAAATAACTTGAAAGTAATTCTTCTCACTGTTAGGACAAGTGCCTCTCTGAAATACATACCTAAAGAAAGCAATCCCTCAATGATTAAGAGTTACAACGAATGCATGAGTGTTAAATATGTTGTTGGAATCATTATTATTGCTGTTTTCTTCAGTTTCTATGAAGGAGAATTAATTAATTTCTTTGTTCTCTTTTTTTTCCCCTCCCAAAATAGATTGCAAGCCACTTAAGGCCTTTAGTGCAGGGACATACATGTAACTGGTGATAAATAAATTGCTGTGCTTGTTGATAATCTCGGAGTTTTTGATATTTGTTTCATAACATATGTATAAATATTTTACATATATATACATATATATGAAATTTTCTATAGAGAAATTATTTTAAAATATATGTGAATATACATTGGCATTGTAGCAGAAAATGTTTCTTTCTGAGCACCAGCTACACCACATTTCCAGATCCCCTTGCAGGTAGATATAGGTACATCAATGGCATTACCTTATATGCAAAGGATTACAGGCTAAGGAAATGTGCCATTTTCACAGCTGTCCCATAAAAACTGTGAGTACAATCCCTCATTTCTCTCCCCCTCTGGAACTCCTTACTGGATGCTGAAGATGGTGAAGACAAAAGATGGGAGATATCTTGGTTTCTAAGTAACTGTTCAGAGGAGAACCACTTGAACACTTAATTTGGGCTACATGAGCCACAGATAATTTTCCATTGTGGAAAGCCACTAAAATTTGGAGTCTCCTTGTTACAGCTAGTGCTGTATTATATATATAATCATATCTCTACTCTTTGAGTTCAAATTATCTTAATAATAACATCATTCTTTTCTGGGTAATTCCTTAATTAGATATTCATTGAGCATCTACTACTTTGCAAATGTGTGTGGGGTGCTAGAAATACAGATGAATTAGACACTTCCTTTTTCCTTAAGTACTCACTATTCATGTGGGGAGAAAGATAAATATAATAGGTCTTCACCAATGTGTGATAAGAGCTGTAACAGAGGACTTATGGCTCTTTAGGAGTGCATCAGTAGAATGAACACTTTCGTGAGTGAAAGAGGGTGCTAGCCAGAAGTGACATCAACCAAAGGAGAAAACTAGGACTGTCTCAGGCAAACTAAGCGGTATGACTACCTCGTAAATCAGGCATTTCTTTTTGGGTCCTGTCTACTTCTCCAATCAGTTCTGTTTAATCTCGTTGATGGATCCCTTGTTAACTGTCTCTTGAATCTAGACACTCTCCAATGAGCTATTCTCAACCATTTCTCTTCTCACCCTACACACTATTGCTTTGAAACCTCAGGAGCTTCCCAGGTGAAATCTGAACCTGGCCCCTGTACACAAGGGCAAGGAGAAGCCAAAGAAAGAGGCAGGCTACTCCAGATCAGTAGGTGACAGAATAAGGAAGGGAACTTACATACAGGTTTGTCTTGGGTGGCCGCAAGGCAACTAGATCTCGGAACATGCTGCCACAATCTGAAAAGGTTATATAGAGGTCTTAACTGGGTTCAGTTATGTATACTGTCCAGATGATCTCAACAACACATTGTTCTCTCAAGCCTGCATCTTTGAAAACTGCTCCTACTAGGAGAATGGTGGGCAGAACATTCCATGGACCAGGGAGGGGGTGAGTAGCTTCTGATTGTCTGGGTCCAGCTCACAGGTCAACTGGTGGTCAAGTTCTCTCAATGACCTCTTTTAACACACTCATGTTGAAAATATTATCCAAGACAATGAATACAAATAAATTCTGCCTTTTTATTTATGACCCCAAGTCAGCTTTCAGCCTTCCAGTTGTAGTGAAATGATTAATTCCTGTGTCATTCTGTTTGTTAGCTTGGACACATCTGAAAGGAGAGGAGCACGCCATAACAACTATTGTACCTCCAGTACTCAGCCAGTACCTGGGACAATGTATATGTATAGCTGAGTCACTTTGTTATAAAGCAGAAACTTACACACCATTGTAAAGCAATTATACTCCAATAAAGATGTTAAAAAAAAAACACATGCAAAATAAACCTGCTGAAGGCATGAATGAAGAAAACAGACAAACTTGACTCCATTTTCTCAACTGTAAGAAATCAGGAAATGGAGAAATAGTATTAGATATTGGTATTACTAGTAATGTTCTGTTTGTAACTACTAATGTAAGTTAGGTAGAGGCTGCAGCCCATAACAAGGAATTTCTTTTAAAATTTCAGGATTTGAGCCACTCAGATTGCTTTGGTCTATTCCCATGTTTGAAACTTCTTTCAAATATAGATTCATTATGATAGTATTTTCGCCTAATTTTTTAAATAAATAATAAAAGATTTTAGGCACTCAGTGCTCCAGAGTACCTATTCTGTGCAGAGCATTGTAGAAGTTAGCATGTTAGATATTGCATGAATTTTCAGGAAGAAGACAGAGTAAACTGAAGATTAGTTTTTATAACTTCCAATGTTATAATCCTTGCTGCTGTCTAATTAGTTTCCTAATTTACTCTGAAAAAGTAGTTTCCCTGGGCCTGAATTTGTAGTATAAACAAGACAATTTTTGAAAATTGAACCAACTCTTTAAGAACTAGGGTACAATTTAATAGGTTATATTGAAATGAATTGAAGATTATATTCACAATCTAAAAGAACTATATACAATGGTAGACATTGTGTGTGTGTATATATATATCGTAGACATTGTACATGTGTATATATATATACATAAATTCTGTTATGTCTTGATGAATTGTTCACAATATACTAAAGCAATAATTGAAAATCTGCCTTAAGATTCCTCTGGCTTATGCCAAATATTATCCCCTTATCTCATTACTCATTTTATATATATATATATATATATATATGTGTATATATATATATATCTTTTTATCTTAAAATCCAATGCTAAGGTCGTTCAAATAATCTTACAGGAAACTACTCACAAGTCAAGGCAATAAATATAAATACCTAAGTTCTTTTAATTCAGAAAAGAGCATTGTACTAAACTAACACAACCCATTCTCAAATGGATATTTGTATACCAATATAGAAAAGGCACTCTTATAAAAATGAATTCTGGCAGAATGGGGCCCGCGTTTCCACACAGCTGGAACTCCTCGCTCGGGTCTCTTCCCTCCGCCGTCACTGAACTGCCCCGGACCCCGAGGGGAGGGCGGCCTCACTGAGGCTGCCGGCTCTGGAGGGGCCCCACCAGCCAAAGCCACGACAGTCCTGCGGACCGCGGACCGGTTATTTCAACAAGTAACTTAAAGACAAAATGGAAAAACAAGGAGTTTTGTGCCTGAGATCATGTTGATGTGAAATCAGGGATGCCACCTTGTGCCAGATCACTCATCCTGGAGTAAGCCAGCTGCCATGTCAAGCAGCCCTAAGGAGGGATCCATGTGGCAAGGAACTGAGGTCTCCTACCTACAGCCACATGACTAACACTGCCAGTATTATATTGAATAAGACTGATTAAGTGGGAGTACCTTTAAGATGGTGGAGAGTAAGACGTGGAGATCACCTTCCTTCCCACAAATACATCAGAAATACATCTACATGTGAAACAACTCCTACAGAACACCTACTGAACGCTGGCAGAAGACCTCAGACCTCCCAAAAGGCAAGAAACTCCCCATGTACCTGGGTAGGGCAAAAGAAAAAAGAAAAAACAGAGACAAAAGAATAGGGATGGGACCTGCACCAGGAGGAGGGAGCTGTGAAGGAGGAAAGGTTTCCACAAACTAGGAAGCCCCTTCGCGGGCAGAGACTGCGGGTGGCGGGGGGGAGCTACGGTGCCACGGAGGAGAGCACAGCAACAGGGGTGCGGAGGGCAAAGCGGAGAGATTCCCGCACAGAGGATCGGTGCCGACCAGCACTCACCAGCCCAAGAGTCTTGTCAGCTCACCCGCCTGGGCGGGTGGGGGCTGGGAGCTGAGGCTTAGGCTTCGGAGGTCGGATTGCAGGGAGAGGACTGGGGTTGGCAGCGTGATCAGAGCCTGAAGGGGGCTAGCGCACCACGGCTAGCCGGAAAGGAGTCCAGGAAAAGGTCTGGAGCTGCCGAAGAGGCAAGAGACTTTTTCTTGCCTCTTTGTTTCCTGGTGTGCGAGGAGACGGGATTAAGAGCGCCGCTTAAAGGAGCTCCAGAGACGGGCACGAGCCGCGGCTATCAGCGTGGACCCCAGAGACGGGCATGAGACACTAAGGCTGCTGCTGCCGCCACCAAGAAGCCTGTGTGTGAGCACAGGTCACTCTCCACACCTCCCCTCCCGGGAGCCTGTGCAGCCCACCACTGCCAGGGTCCCAGGATCCAGGGACAGCTTCCCCGGGAGAACGCACGGCGCGCCTCAGGCTGGTGCAACGTCATGCCGGCCTCTGCCGCCGCAGGCTCGCCCCGCACTCCGTGCCCCTCCCTCTCCTGGCCTGCGTGAGCCAAAGCTCCCCAAATCAGCTGTTCCTTTAACCCCGTCCTGTCGGGGCGGGGAACAGACGCCCTCAGGCGACCTACACGCAGAGGCGGGGCCAAATCCAAAGCTGAACCCCAGGAGCTGTGCGAACAAAGAAGAGAAAGGGAAATCTCTCCCAGCAGCCTCAGGAGCAGCAGATTAAATCTCAACAATCAACTGGATGTACCCTGCATCTCTGGAATACCCGAACTAACAACGAATCATACCAAATTGAGGAGGCAGTCATTGGTAGCAACGATATATATATATTTTTTCCCTTTTTCTCTTTTTCTGAGTGCGTATGTCTATGCTTCTGTGTGTGACTTTCTCTGTATAGCTTTGCTTTTACCATTTGTCCTAGGGTTCCATCTGTTCATCTTGCTTGTTTGTTTGTTAGTTTTTAGTATAGTTTTTAGCACTTGTTATCATTGGTGGATTTGTTTTTTGGTTTGGTTGCTCTCTTATTTCTTTCTTCCTTTTTTTTATTACTTTAAAAATTTTTTTAATAATTATTTTTTATTTTAATAACTTTTAAATTTAATTTAATTTTATTTTATCTTCTTTCTTTTTTTTCTCCCTTTTATTCTGAGCTATGTGGATGACAGGATCTCGGTGCTCCAGCCGGCATCAGGGCTGTTCCTCTGAGGTGGGAGAGCCAAGTTCAGGACACTTGTCCACAAGAGATATCCCAGCTCCACGTAATATCAAATGGCGAAAATCTCCCAGAGATCTCCATCCCAACGACAAGACCCACTTCCATTCAACGACCAGCAAGCTCCAGTGATGGACACCCTATGCCAAACAACTACCAAGACAGGAACACAGACCCACCAATTAAGAGAGAAGCTGCCTAAAATCATAATAAGGCCACAGACACCCCAAAACACACCACCAACGGAATCCCCATAAGGTTAACAGCTGATCTTTCAGCAGAAACTCTGCTAGCCAGAAGGAGTGGCAGGACATATTTAAAGTGATGAAGGGGAGAAAACTATAACCAAGATTACTCTACCCAGCAAGGATCACATTCAGATTTGATGGAGAAATTAAAAACTTTACAGACAAGCAAAATCTAAGAGAATTCACCACCACCAAACCAGCTTTACAACAAATGCTAAAGGAACTACTCTAGGCAGGAAACACAAGAGAAGGGAAAGACCTACAATAACAAACCCAAAACAATTAAGAAAATGGTAATAGGAACATACATATCGATAATTACCTTAAATGTAAATGGATTAAATACTCGAACCAAAAGACATAGACTGGCTGAATGGAAACAAAAACAAGACCCATATATATGCTATCTACAAGAGACCCACTTCAGACCTAGGGACACATAC